>NW_027125612.1:0-356 GCF_004936735.1 Cryptosporidium sp. chipmunk genotype I
CCCTGTATGTTCTGAAGATGTTATGACTGCTCGTTTTGCTTTCTTTCCAAAAGAATTACTTGAAATAATTGTACAAAAAATTGTTTCATCATTAAATTTTATTGATGCAATATATTTTGATGTAACAAATAAACCACCTGCAACATTTGGTTGGGAATAAATTAATATATATAAATTAATCTATTTAATTTTTTTAGATTTAATCTTTTTTTAAAATATCTTCTTGAAATTGATTCAAGTATATTTTCTAATATATTACTTTCTGATCTTAAACGTTCATAATCTATTAAAAATTTTTCTTATTTTCTAATTCAGAAATATAATATAATTCATAAGATATTAATCTGTTTGTTAAT
>NW_027125613.1:0-64273 GCF_004936735.1 Cryptosporidium sp. chipmunk genotype I
GTGGTAATTTCCAGGATGTTGACTACGCCATACTTGACGGGATTTACTATATATATACATGTATATATGCATAATATGTATATATGTACATATAATAGTCAGAGAAAGGAAAGCGGTGAGATTGGAGTAAAGTAGGCAAGGCAACATAGGTATTTGCTCTTTAAATCTGTGTGAAGTTACCCTCCTTTTCTCTTGTTAAAGAGTTTAGTTTTGAGCGAAATAACCTTATTGGTAAAGATTTAGAGAGGAAAGAGGAAGTAACTGAACACGTTTTTCAGTCCAGAAAAACCTAATAAGTGGTTGTTTGTAAGAGTTATAATAAAAACAACCTTGGAGAAAAGAAGAATCAGGTAAATAATGCGACAGGAGTAAGATTTGAAGTGACTGGTTAAAAATTCTTAAATTGAGAATTTGATATAATTTGTTGCTTAAGAAAGCAACATTAGAGAATATATAAAGTCAAAAATCAACACTTGGTTTAGAAAAGGTAGTCTATACAGTTCTTTTTATACAAATATTAGCGTAGTCGCTCACTCAAAGATTCCGTTCAGCATACAAAATATTTCTAATATATACTTGTTATTAAAGGCTTTAAAACATATTTAGTTTCCAAAGCCGCAATAATATCGAGAAATGGCGTCAATATTGTCAAGTTTCTCCTCTCAATATAATGAGCTATGGAAGGCAATCATAAGGCCTCCAAGAGACAGATATAGTATCCGTGACTTGGGTCCAATGCGGTTTGCTATTGGAAAGTCAATATTTAAGAGATCAGACTTCACTTTGAGGAATCGCCGTTTCCAAGCTCTCCACTGTAGTCATTTTGAGCCAATTGAGAATGAAAGACAATCTGAGTCTCTTCCTTGTGTAATTTATCTTCACGGAAATTGCAGCTCAAGAAGGGAAGCTTTGCCATATATTCCATTGCTTCTTCCTATCGGGATTACAGTTATGGCTGTCGATTTGAGTGGCTCTGGGTTGTCTGATGGAGACTATATAAGTTTGGGATACCACGAAAAAGATGATCTTTCAGTCTTGGTTGAATACTTGAGAAATTCAAAACGGTGTAGCTCTGTTGGGGTTTGGGGGAGGTCAATGGGTGCTGCTACTGCATTAATGTACTCTGGAGTTGATAAAGGAGACGGTTTCTTAAGGGGGATTGTCATTGACTCAAGCTTTTGCAGTCTACGCCAGCTGTGCCATGAGTTGGTTCATCATTATATCCCTCTATTGCCCAATTTCCTTGTGGATTCTGCACTTTCATTTATCAAGTCTACGATTAATGATAAAGCAAAGGTTAATATTGATGATATTGCACCAATTAAGGCTGTTGGTCGTTGTAAGGTCCCCGCTTTGTTTATTTCAGGAACTAGCGATACTTTGGTCAATCCAAATCATTCTAAAACTTTGCATGACAACTATGGTGGAGAGAAGATGCTTATGATAATTCCCGGTAATCACAATTCCGAAAGACCCAAGTTTGTTAAGGCATCAATCGTTATATTCTTTTACTCGGTATTTGACTGTTTCAATCTCCCAAAATCTGCGGATGCCTTGAAGTCTTTTATAAATACAGATTTAAGCCTTTTATTCAATTATGATGGACTCTACTGTGATGAAAACGGGAGGCTTCCAAAGCCAATCACTCAATCTTTTTATGCTATTCAACAATATATTAGGTACAAGGTCACTAACAACGTCCCTGCTCCTTCCTTGAGTTCTACGTTACAGAAGAAGAGTCTTGGATCTGGTAATGAACATTTAAGAAGAGAAGAATCACTTAGATCTAATTCGAATGAATCTCTCAGCAGCCAAAGTCAAGGCAAAGGAATCAAAATGCGCCCTCCGGATGTTGACAAGTACATTGACCGTATGATTCCTTTGAGCAGTGAAAGCATTAAGCAGCCATCATCCACAATATACTCCACTGGCGCTTCATGTTCCAGGAGTACTACTTTTGAGACTATTAGTCAGGGATTGGAGAGGGGCGACACAATGAATACTTTAAGCTCTTTTGAAGAGTTTAAAGACACTTTCAGTCCTACTTCTCACCCAATTAGGCCATCGGGTACTGAATGTGCTAGTGAAGAAAAGCTAACTGGGCCTGAATTAGGGCCAGAATATTTGGCAGGGGCAAGTCATTATCAAATCTCCCCTCCAACTGGAATTAAGTATTCAACTAATAATAATAGCACCACCCAGCAGCAGCAGTATTATAACCAGAATCAAAATATTCATCAACACTCCCCTCCATACCACCCGTTTGGTTTTAGCCAGAAGGGAGTTATTCAAACTAATGGTGCCACAGGGAATGAGGTCGGTAGTTTATTGTTATCTACTGGATGTGGACCAGGCCCTTCAACTATGAGTTCGGTTCAGCATCCGGTATCAGCAGGGGAGGGAGTCAAGAAACTAAATAATGCTTCAAGTTTGCCAAAAAGGGTGACTAACTATAACTACCCTGGGAGTTAACTTAACTTAATTAGCGTTTTTCTTAACTTTTTTTTTTGTCTTTGTGACTAGGCTTTAGGTTTTTGAAAATTACTCAAAACTATTGAAATATGAGAGAATATTGGAGACTTTCTAGTGGTAATTTCATAAATAGTTGTCTAAATAGTATTAAGGAAATGAGCGATGGCCGTTGTGAATTGTCTTTTTTATTTTTAGATTTGTGAGTTTAATGATTTATAGGGTTAAAGGTAATTGGGGGATGTAATGGAGGGAGGGGGGTTGCGTCGGTGGATTGTATATTGGGACGGAAAAAATCACGAGAGTAAAAAAACAAAGGGGAGAAATTGAGGTAAATTGATAAAAAGTAAAATGTAAAGAAGCATTCGGTAGTACTACACTAAATGGGGGAAGATCAAGAGTGGAGCGATTCGAGTTATGTCTTAAGAAGGAGGTATCGACTGTATTGGAGTGCAATATTGAGGAATGTCCCAGAAGGGCTTGAAGGACTATACGAGACATTTTCAAGATGGAGCGTCTCATTAGGGTTTTCACTGCCGAATTTAGTGGAGGAGTCGGAGGAATTATGCATACAAAAAGGTGAAAAAAAGGTATACAAAATTAGCTTTCCTTCCAGAAGCTCGACAAGAAGCTTTATAAGACTATCTAGGCGTAATATATGGAGTGAGATATCAAAAGATAGCTATACTGAATTGTATGTATATTGTGACCCTGCATATAAATTGAGGCCATTTTGTGATTTTCAAACAATGAATTTATCAACTTGTTATTGGGTAATTAGGGGAATTTCCAAGGATATTGAGAACGAAGAAGTTATATGGGATTTGGTAGGGAGGAGGAACCCATTCGGTGAGTTTTTGAAAAGAGTAGTGTACATAAGGGATGAGGAAGGGAGCAATGGGTTTTGTTTCTTGCAATTTTCTTCGCCTCTAACATCATACAGAGCTTTAAAGTGGGAACTTAAGCATTCTAAAGGATTTGAGCCTAATCACGGTAAGAAGAAGTACTTAGCTCCGGAATTTGTTGGGACGAGCCATGTAAAGGCATTGCTGCTTTTATGTAGAGGATTGGATAGGTTTGAGACGAGAACTTTAAAGACAGTAGAAATGAAAATAAATCACTTTAGAGACTCAGACTCGGATAAATTAAGTGGCAAGAATGTAATTTCTCAAGAAAGAGCTTTACAGGGCTATTTAAGTTTCTGGAAGAGATCCAATGGCGTGCAAGTTCCAGTTGATAGAAACTCAGAATTTCAGTACAATGGGAATGAGAGATATGAATCTATGTACAGGGAAACTCTTTATAGTAGTGGAATAGACTTATTTCCAAGAGGGTGTATCAGACTTTATTACTGTAAATCTTTGGATTTCCTATGGGACTGGAATAGTCGTGTTTTTATGGATTGTCAAAGTAAGTCACTCTTTGAGTTTGACTCTGAGTCCGGAAGCCTTAAGTTTATTTACAACTCAGGGGAGTTGTCTCAATTAGTCAATGTTGGATCGGCTTCCGGTGAAATTTTGAGTGATAAAAGCATTCAAGAAGATTTTCAAGTAAAAGCTCGAATTTCACAGGAAAAGCTCAGAAAAGAAAGGGAAATAAGAGTGGCCTCTTTTCTCGAAACGGCAAGGTCTCAGCTAAATTACAATATGAATACTAACAGCATAAGCAGCAACTCTTTGAAAGACGAGCACCACTTTAAAAGACAAAAAATTACCCAGTTTTTTGATACCTCAAGCCACGCAACTCACGAAAAGAGTCAGACTAGTACAAGCCAGAGATTCGACTTTCGCATTCTAAATAGCCTGAGCCAGAGATATGGCGTTCAAAGCTCATGCACAACCAACGCATGCATTGTTCCCGCGGAATGTGAGTCTGCGTGTGGGGATGACGCTCCTGGTGTGTGCATGTGGTCAATTTCTGATGGTGTGGTTACTGAAGGAACTATAGGTGAGGAGATTGGCCGGTTAAAGAGTGGAAGTAAAAGTGGATGTGCAGACGAGGAGGAGCTGATATGTTTTGTGTGTTGCAGAGTCTTTGGGTCAATTTGGGAAAGAGTGAATCATGAACAAAAATCATTGTTGCATAAGTATAATCTGGAGATATGGACGGTTGCTAGCGAGTGATAGTATGAATTATAAATAATAATTAGTTAAATTTGGTATATATAGGTGCTATAATGAATATATATGTATATGTATATATATGTTGCATGCATGTGGGGCTTTAAGGGTTCAAAGGAACTTCAGTGTAATTTGTTCGAGCATTTTCTCTTGAACAATGTTGTCAATATTGTTGGAGGTATTGTCAATGGAAGTGACTGAGGGTAGTTTTCCAATGGTTTTGATTAGGTAACTCTGAATTTCTCTAATGTTTTCAATATTGCTGTGGTATTTAGAGTTTAGGATTCCCTTACTTCTTTGCTCGAACCTTTGTATGTGTTCGTTGGAGTCTTGAATATAAATTAAAAAAGTGCTTAGATTTGCATGCTTGAGGTTTGCAAGAGATTGGATTCTCTCAAACAATGAGGGGGTGATATGAACCCCTTCTACAATGATGCTTTTTTCCTTATTAACAAAATTCTCAATAATTTCGTATATATAATCTTCGATAATGGATGATTGTATTAGGTATCCTAGTACAACCGACGATTCTGAAGACTCATCTTTGTCTTTTTGTGTTGGCTGAGTAGTGGTGTACTTGTGTACTTCATAAGTTGAGCAATTAAGTGCTTTGTTGTGTCTATATTTTTCTGTAGATCTCAACACGTGTCTGATAGTATCGGTAGAAATGACACATTTTACCCTTAAAAATGATGCCAAGTTAGAACTTATAGTGCTTTTTCCACTACCTGAAGTGCCTGCTATTAATATAATATTAGGTTTTCCACCAAAGTCTGAGAATAAATGAATTAGACATTTTTTAATTAGAGTATTTACTTTTTCAATGATTTCACCCTTTTGGGAAATTTTGTTTTTTAAATGTGCAAGATATCTTTCAAATTTACATTGAGATAACGGAAAGGAAATCAAATCTGGCAAATTTTTAAAGTAGCAGAATGCATGATTAAGTTGGAAAAAGCGATTATTATTCAGTAAGAGATTATCCAAGCAATTCATACAAACCGATAAATCTTTGCCTGTTATTCCGGATAATATATATAGTTTACAAATCCAGCTTCTAGTTAAAACAACAGTGGTTTGGAAGCCATTATGATTACTTGTGTTTCTACTATATTTATTAGGATCTAGGAAGTAGCCTTCTATATCTTTCAGGCTTAAGTTGTTTTTATAATTGCAATTCTTAATAATAAATTCCAACGCTTTGGAATTGTTTTCGGCATTATCTTCATCAAATATACCCACAATTTCCCAGTCTACTTGGTTGTGGTTTGCCATGAACCTATGTAAATTACCTTCTAAAAGTTTTAATTATATTGAACTGTTGGTAATAGATTATTTTCTTGTTTTGCTAACTTTTTCTATTACGGTTATAAAGAGTGGTAAAATAATTCTGAATCCCTTTAAATGAGTAAAGAGATGGTTAAAAATAGATAAGAACTAACTATGATTCATGCATTTCGTACATAATAGAATGATTTTCTTTAGTTATTGAGTTATGTGTAATATACTAAGATTCAGAAATATTTAATTTTTTTTTAGCTTTATTTGGAATAAATAAAAAAAGACAGCCCGCCAAAAGTTGAAAAATTAATATATTGCATGCAAAATGTGTGGATTGTAAAAATAACTGAAGTAGTAGAAGCCATTCTTTCAGTAAATTCAGATTGTTGTTTTTAATAGATTCCAGTAGAAATGACTGATTTGATTCTTGAAATTTGTTTTAAAACCTGAACAATTCTAAGTATTAATTTATTTATATATATTTTTTTGACTCTCAATTTTTGCAAAAAAAAAACAAAAAGCCAAGAGCCATGCTTACATGCAATCTCCAAGTAATATGAGCAAATGCATGTCACAATAATTCACACAGTGCATGTTTCTCGCAACCCCACATACAAAGAAGTTGATTAAGGAATAAGAACCGAATTGTTTTTTTTTCACTTGATTTGAATAGTAATAAATTTCAAAAGTTTCAAATCTATTTCGATAAGAAATAGCAATAAAAACAAGAGAAGTTTATGCTGCTACTCGTTTCATAATAAGGAAGATTGAAATTAACAAGTGCCGGAATTTTGTGGTCACAATGAAGTTCTGTGAAAACGTATTATATATGTTTTTAATGATAATTTTGGTGGCAAGAGGAGCACCAACATTAAATATAAGGAACCCAGGCGAACATGGTAATTCAGATTCAATGATTACAACATCGACTACAAAGGCTACAAATACATTAAAGCCAAAAAATCATTCAGCTTCGGAAGAATTATCAATAAAATCTTTACAAAGCGAGCCAGATTGTGATAATGCAGTATTTCCATCCGAAGTTTTTGTATCTCAACCAAGAGATGACAAGGTTTATACAAAACCATCTAAAATCCCAGAATCAGGATTTACAAGAGCAGGATTGACAAAGTTTACATCCGCTTTTGGAATTCATATACTTGGTGATTATAGAGTACCAGATGATAAATTATCATATTTGACAGAGCTACTAGCAAGTGTTCTAGATAATGATCAGGATGGACTGGTAGATGCAACTCAAAATACTATTTTGGATACAATACGTTCATCCAATGCAATGATGGTTATTCTATCTGGTAATGAAGAATCTGTTGATAAATTGCTAGATCCAAATGAAGGATTACCACCAGAATACTCTTGTATGATGTTTTTGCTTGTAGAGCAAGCCAAAAATATTATACGTGGTGGACCACACCAAAAGGATTGCCCTCAAGATTTGGAAAGAGTTAATGATAGAGGATTAGGATTTGTTGTTGATTTTATTTCTCAAGCAGCATATCCCGTCACATTTTCATTAAATGAGGAAAGTTCTATGAGAATGGAGAATTTGTACAATTCGGCATTAAAAAAAGGATGGTTTTTACCACAAAATATTCCTGTTGCAAATAATGAGCTTTGTGATGAAGATTGCAAAAGATTATCCTTCCAATCCTGGCTTGCAACTTCAATCTTGGACCAAGATAAATGTTCATGCATTAAAGCAAATGTATTCAAATTATGTACTTCTGAGGAAATCCGAAATATTTCACCTGATGATTTTGCCTACTTCGCTAGTGCATTAAAACGCCCAACAGCATATTCTTCTCCTGCAATTATTGCTTAATGAATATTAGATTTATTCTGTACCTGAAGATATAATAATTCTGTTAACATTATCATCATCAAAAAGGATGAGAAGAATCTAAGATTTTCCATTTTTAAAATGTATGTATTACGGTATTTAAATGTATTATATACACACCATTTTCATTTTTTTTTTCTAAAAAAACTTTACTAATTTTTTGGTGGTACGAGTATTTTAATATTTTATTTATTTATTACTTAAATTCAAAATCTAGAATGAGAGTTTGCGGTGGGATTGTGTGCAATAATTATTCCAATGACTACTACGCTTTTTTCACAACTTTGAGTTGGAAGGATTGAGCAAATCCAAAACCTTTAATAAAGCAATGAAATATACCACCATTACAAATTTATTGAAGAAAATTTTAATAATCTTTTTTTTTTCTTTTTTTAATCAAAAGAATAGAATATGACCATGAAATTGATAACCGAAAATTTGGAGTAGAAAAAATAATAAATAGTGGAGTGATTTTTGTTTAAACTAATAGCCAAACGATAATAATCAAAATTTTAGCTATCAGTTTAAGCAAAAATCTCTACAACTTTGTTAATTAGGTTTTATCGAACTTAATCTTCATGCTTAATTCTATTTAAATCATTATCATATTCTTTCGTCATATTTTGCCGCCTTATATTTAACTACCTTTCAATTTTTAGTTTGATAGATGAAAATATTGGTTTGTAAAAAATTTTGCATGCATGCACGCAAAATGTTATAATTGAATTAATAAGCCGACATGGCGCCAGCTATTTTATTTTTGATATTAATATTAAATAATTTATTTATTTAAAAGTCTCATGTACTCAAAGGAAATGTCAGACATATTTCTAATAGGAACAAAAAGGTCAAAGTCCAAAAAAGAGGTTCTTTTTTGAAACTTTTCGTCTTCTAAAAGTCTGACATTTTCTGGAATTTTGAATTGAGTGGATTGAACAATAACGTGGTTGAATGAATCAAAATACAATCTGCAAGTTTTTTTTAGTTCATCAGATAATAATAAAGTTGAAACATGTGTGTAGCCAAAAATTGTAGGCGAGAGTTTTTTTCCCCAATATGTATTGTAGAACCTTTTTAATAAGCTTAATAGTATGCCATTTGGGTACAAAATCAAAATCTCATTAAGCTCGTGTTTTAAATCTATTAACTTTTCACTTGTTGATTTTTCTTTTGTTTTATTATTTGTTGCTGAACAGTTAGAGTCATCGTTAGGAGTTTCATTACTTTCAATTTGATCAACATCCATAGATAGTGCAGCAGCAGCGATCTTAACACATGTACATCTCGGCTTGAGAACATTGTTTTCGTATTGCAGAATTCCTATATTAATAGCAAGCTGAACTAGATGGGACAATTCGCCCAATGATAAATCTTCCAATTCGGAGATTTTCGCTTTGTATATTTCCATAGCCACTCCATATCGTCCTCCTTTAAATTGATACCTAAGCAAATTAGGCTGAAGTTGAGAATTTGTATAATTTGAAGATAAAGTAGAGGTTGTTGTTGAAGACATAAATGAAAAATCCGATTCATTTTCTTTTGGATTTAGAATTAACTCATGTTCTCTGGATGTCATTAAATAATTATTTGAATTGTTCGTTATTATTGAGCCTTTAATGTTGCCTTCTCCTTTAACACATACTAAGCTATTAATATACTGTAAAAATCCACTCCATATTTCACGGGAATAAGGATTATTCGGATCTTTTGGATCAATCCAATGGTTATCTGGAACATTTAAATTTCTAAAGTAAATTTCGCCATTATCAAATAACAAAAACTCTTGTTCATTTCCTGTTAAATCTTTCATCATCATTTGCAAGTTATAACTCGTACCTAAATCTACACGTTCTTTTAATCTTCGAATGAGTTCTTGAAGATGTGGCCTTGTCCTATCTATATAAAGTGATTTAAGTGCATCCCTAATTAAATCCAATCTTTTTTCTCTCCAAAATTTTAGGCCAGGCCCCATTATTACTGTCCCTGTTCCTATTCCTCCAGCAATACTCATAATTTCTCCTCTATCTTTCCGGAGTTTGGCTATGTTCATTTTTTTTTTCTTTTAAATTTACAAATTTCTTTTTAATTTAGGGAGTAATTGAGAATTATTCACTCCTTTATCGTAACTAAGTTTTGAATTAATGGAATATTAAACTAAATTTATTGCATTCAATTCTATTTCCAATATATTTACTTTTTAAATATTATCCATTTTCTTTCTATTAATTTTTTAACTTCATCTCATTCACTATACAAAATATCATCCAGAAACAAATAAATTAACGAAAGAGCATTCATTACTTCATCATCTACCTAACTGAAGTATTTACATAATTATTCTTCTCACTAACAAAGTTTTTTTTTGTATTATAAAACTATAACCCAATGCAATAATTGCAAGACTACTTCTTTAATGGCTATATCTTAAGTGATAATACACAAAATATTTTTTATATATTACTGGATCAATGATTCAATTCAACTTTCATTAAATTGTAGGTGAATTCAAATATCTAATCATTACCCCAGTTTCTTACTTCTGGATTTTTTTTTTCATTAAGTTTGATTTTATATATACTTAAATAATATTCAAATATATTCTATATAATTATAATCGCTAATAATAGTATTATTGAATTAATTCACAATTCTTTTGAATTAATAAATATATATGTTATACAGGTGTCTAATGAAATATCAATATATGTTTATTATATTATCAATATTACCTGACCTTTATAATATTATATATAATTTTTTTATCGCAATATTTTTTTGTTTGTATATTAAGTTTTCCCTTATTTTAATGAACTATACACATCATTTAATTATATTGGTGAATTATTATTACCAACCAGTTAATTATATCTAATTTATCCAAAAGCAATTATATTTTTATTAAAATTTTAATTAGTTATTCCCAAATAACAATAACTTTTCCCCTATATATATGACGATAATAATAACAACCTTTTATCTAAAATAATATAAAACAGTAATTCTAATTCAATTTTATTTTTTATCGTAATTGATATTTTTGTTAGACATATATTACATGCCTTACACACGTATAGTAAATATAAAGTACACGGCCACTTAATTATAGAAATATTCATTATTGTTTGTGAATTCGAAGAAAGATAATCTTCTTTTACTTTCACGAATTTTTGCTAGATTTTTCACTACTTGCGGAGTAAAAAAGCAGAAATAAACAGGAGAAAAAAAAAGAAATAAATAATTTGATCATTGTTGATATATAACTAAAGACAGAAGACCGCTTTTCACAATTATTTGAATTCGGATCTAGTAGAAACCAAAAAAAAATATTTGCATGAGATGCGCGCCTTTTGTGAAGGTCGTTTTGGCGCCAGATAATTTAAAGTGAAATAATTAAATGTTTATTTCTGCATGCAGTAGTTAGGAAAAGTAAAAAAGCGGTTAATACTTTCCTGGCTTCTTGTTTTTTTTGCTTATTTAAAATTAATTTCTTTCCTTTTGTCTAGATGTATTGGCAAAATCAATTAGTTCAGTTTTCTTTTACTACGAATTCTCTTTGTTTGAAATTAGTGTAATTTTAGTATCAGATACGTGACGAATAATTTGTAAATTTAAGGAATGTTGATTATTAGAGTTTAATGAGGGGTTTTGTGAGTTTTTATTAGAGTAAAAGTTGGATAAGTATTGAAAAATAAGTTCATCAATAGAGTTATGAATGATGAAGTTCCAAATATGTGGAGTTTTAGTTTGACCCATACGAATAATTCTGCCAATAGCCTGTAGTTCATCAGATTTATTAAGAAGAGGACTAACGAAAATGATATGGTTTGCAGCAGTAATATTGACTCCTTTCCCAACATTTAAGTGATTACATAAAAGAACTCTGTAGTTTTTTTCCCTAAAGTTTTCACTATTATTATTATCATTATTATGAATATTAGTATATGAGAATTCTCTGATAATATGATATTCAGATTTGCCGCCACTATACTTTTTAAAAAGTATCTCATTTAAATGCATGGCAGATGAGAGAATGTCAATAACAGGTTGGAAATCAGAAAAAATAATAATCTTGTCATTATTTCCACGAATAGTTTGAAGTTGAGAATTGTTATTAAGAATTTCGGTATTATTATTACCAGAATAGTTTAAGATCCACTTTATATGTTTAATAATAGCTTCTATTTTAGTTCCAAAGTTTCCAAGAATTCCAATTGATTTTATTGTGTTGTAATAATCGATTCCAAAATCTACTTGGCTTGGTTTATTTGAGGATTCATTTATTAAAGATGACGAAGTTTTCTCACCATTTTCCAAAATGTTTCCTTTCGTTACATTATCGTCATGATCCGGTACTATCAGAACAACATTTGTATCTTGAAAGACAAATCTACATTTTGGACATTGATTTTTAAGTTTATGATTAGAAAATGATTTCTTGGTAATTAGTTTATAACAATCAATACATAGTATGTGAGCGCAGGGTAAAAGAACCTGTGAATAGTCTTCTTTTAGCTTGTTTAGACAAATTGGGCAGATATCGTGATCTTGGTTTTGATTATGTTCAATTTCCTGTTCTAATTCTTGCCTCTGCTCAACTTTATCTTTCGAGGTTTTTTTGTATCTTTGTTGTAACTTGAGATTACAAAGGAATTTTTGTTGGGATTTTAAATTTCGTCTTACACTAAGAGCAGAGATACGCTCAGATTCGTACTTTTCTGTCAAAAATGGAATTTCACTCTGGTGTATGATGTTGTTGTGATTTGAGGGCAAATTTGGTTGGCCATCTTCGATTACTTGTATTCTCTGCTTACAATCTATCAGTTCTAAATAAGAGTTAATTAGCTGTCTAGTAGCAGATACAAATGCTTTGGTATTGAAAAGTTCGAACTTTAAAGATTCAATATATTTGATATGTTTTGTGGAAATTTTGGAAATAGAAGAAAAATCATCACTTTCAACCAAATTTTCTTCCTTTGAGTTGGATCCTGATTTAAAGACTCTTCTCTTTAGCTCTTTATTCAAAAACTTCAACATTGCAATGGTCTCTGAGTCTCTTAAATACGTTGAATCGTGATGAGTTGCTTTGTTTTGTTGATCACTATCCGTTAAGTTGCTTCTATTACTACTACTAATACTAGTATTGTCGCTGTTAGCTCCTGTTCCACTTCTATGGTTATTACTACTTTCACTAAGCCTTGTAAAAGTCTTCTTCTTTACGGTATATAGTGAATATTCCAATTCTTCAATATGGATTTGTATAACACAAAATATGCATGATTCCCCTCTTTGAAAACTTCTGTTCCTCCTTTCTGCACCTTTCTGCTGGTTAACCTCTATTTGATCATTCTGGCTTTCTTGACAGAAAAAGCAGGACGAGACTTTTGCAATGATCTCGTCAAGAACTAGCTGACATTCCATATCTTGGCTCTGGATCTGCTTCTGGCTTTGGCTCTGATCCTGACTCTGACTCTGGTCCAAGCTCTGGCTCTGAATCTGAGCCTGAATGAGCCTAAATTGCTCCAATTGATTAAGCTGAACTAAAAGTCTTGTTCGAGAATCCTGCATTTGCTTCAACTTAAGATCCAAAGCAACAGTAAGACCGTGGATACTATTAAAGCTCGGCAAATTATGCTCGGTGTCACCGTCTTTAGCACTCTTAAATTCATACTGGAAATTCTCTATCCTAACCAATAAAAGATCCTCGTCACTTGCTCCTCCACTACCTGTTCCTTCACCACCTACTCCTCCCCTAAAAATACTAAGTTTCTTAAATATGTGCCACCAATGATCATCAGAATACAATGAGTTTGTTTTGTCTCTAGATTTAATAAAAGAGTCATGTTTTTCCAAATAATCCTTATAGTATTTGCTTCTGTACTTGTTCTCAAGCTCGTTGCATTCTCTTATAAGCTCTCTTTTCTCCAATTCATCATTGCAAATTTCTCCAAGATTCCACAATGTATGTATCTGTTGCAAAACATCTACCCTATCTTCATTACGAATATCAAGTACTTGCTTATAGTAAAAGATTGACTTATTCAATTGCATGCTGTTATTGTCATTATTACTACTGCTAGTACTGTTATCTTCATATTTAAACTTTCTGGTAAAGTGAATACCTGCTAAACCCAAAGTATTCATCACATACTTTCTCACACTCTCTTCTATATCAATTCTACACTTGTTTAATAACTTGTCTAAAATCTGTTCCATTGTCATAATCTTTAATCCTGTATTTAGAGAAGCAATACTCGAATCGTTATTACCATTTAAATTATAATAGCTATCATTATTCTTTAAATCCTTATTCTTATTATGAATACCCATTATACCTAATTGTGGATGTATGCATGCAAGCCTTAACATTGTAATCAATGAGTCCATCTCCTTCTTATTTCTTAAAAAGCTTTCCTGACTTTTATAACTTATTATACTATTGTAACCTGACTCACACTGCTTTATATAAAAGAATCTTTCCACTGAAGATAAACCCAAGTAAGTGTTTCCATAAAATGCTGGAGGTATGCTGATTTCCTCCTTTACTTGCTTCATCTCCCTTCTATAAAACAAAGAACCTACAACATACTCCAAATGTTGTACCAAATTCTTGATAGATACATACTCATTAGTTATGTAATCCAAATTACTTTCACATAAAAACAACCTTTCTTCCTTTAAAAAGTTCTCTCCCTCTTTAAACTCCTCGCCATTCTCACTCTCGTGATCAATATCCTCAGGTTGAGCTTGATTTTGATCTTGAGATTCACTTAAGGTTTTAGTATTACTTTTTCTAGGATTAATGTACAATGTACTAGATAGGTACCCTATGTACTTTTTATATAAGGTATCATGAATTAACTGAAAGCCAACATTTGAAAGGTTTAGTAATAAACCAATCAAATCATTTGAACAAGATCTAACAATGGGAGTACCGGATACACACCATTTATTATAACACATTAATTTGCTGGTCATTTTTGATACAAGAGAATACCCTTCAGTCATTTGAGCTTCATCTAATACAATTCTCCACCAGTCAATATTAGTTATCAAAGATGCTAAAATTGGATAACTCTTTTTAAACCTCATAGATCTTTTGTTTGCTACAGTATCTTGGTCCAAGACGTGATAAATCTCTTCTTTCAAAATCTCATAAGATGTTAAAACTACATCGTAATCCAAAATGTCTCTTCTAGTCTTTATTATTTCAATTTCACTTCTATTTCTAGCTGAACCTTTATTATCATATTGGTCCTTCCCTTTCTTTAATGCTCTATTTCTCAAATAGTTTTGAATATACCTCACTCCTTGATACTTAACTATTCTCAGTCTTCCTTGTTCCAAATGTTTATTAAACTCATCATACCATTGATCTACAATACTTCCAGGAGCTATAATCAAAGTTGCTTTTACCTGTAACCTCTCAGTTAATTCGGTACTTTGACATAAAGAACAGAGTAAATCCATACCAGCATTCAAGTTCACCGTATTATCACTTATACAACACTCAAAGTGAAACCTAACTCCACATTTCTTGCACTCTACCACTTTCAAATCCGTAGCTGGTTTAACAACTCCACATGGACATTCAACCTCCAAAAAGTTCTCATTAGAATGTAAGATTGGGAAAGAAAGGTATTCCTTAGACGTTTCTTCGTGATTCTGATGGTATTCTTTCCTTGGATTCATCAAAATCAGAGCAATAATCTCCAAACTCTTACCTAGTCCCATTTCATCACATAGAAATCCTCCTCTTATGTTAAAGGTACCTCCTCCTGATGGCGGAATATTCAAAGAAATCTCACCAGTTATCATATTAAAATACAATAAATCCAGTTCATCTTCTGCTTTTGCGACTTTTAAACAAGACCAATAGGGGGGATATTCTATATTTATCTTTACAGTATCCTTCTCGACGTGTAAGGCAAACAAAACTGCATCTTTTTGATAATTTCTTAACTCAGAAACTAAACCCAAATTCTGACTCCAATCTTGAACTTGTTGATTAGTAGATCCCATTCTCTTCATTGATATTTCATATTCTTGAAATATTGAATACAACTCATTTGGTTTAATTTGCAACGCCTGCTGGGAACTTTTCTTCTTCCTTGCTTGACTATTACTGCAACTGTCAATTGATGGAAACCTAAGCTCTTCATTAAGCCAGGAAAATAAAACCTTGAAACTACTCCTGCCATCCCTCTTTCTTGATAAAAACTTTCCATCCAAAGATTTTCTGGTTAAAGACATTCTTACATTCATATTCAATACAATTTCTTTGGATACCAAACAGCTAGTACAAGTTGAAATAGTAGAGCCATGAATCTTCTTCACACCCAGTATTTGACAAGTAAAAGCTATAAATCCCGCGTCTTGTAGCAATATTAGTGCCTTTCTGACATGAGAGTAAGGAGTTTTTGGCCTCAAACTCGACCAATTGATTGATCCTCGTGCTATCACTCTATTTTCAAAGGAAAATTCGGGATCTAAAACTCCTCGACACGATTCAACAAATTCTGTCTCCTTTGCTTGCCCAACCAGGTTATCTAGTATTAAAAACTCACATTTGGACTTATTCTCTTCCAATACTCTAAATCTCACCATAAACTCCCTACCTTGATCATTTAATAACAAATTTATAATTTCTCTTGAGTCTAAACTTTCATTCTCTTGAATAATTGACATCTTGATATTCTCCCATATATTCAAACAACACACTAAATCATCCAATTCAGTCAATATTCGTCTTCTGCACTCCAATCCTCGTACTCCTTTCTTGTCCTCCCTTTTTAGCTGATTTGAAGATAAGTCAAAGTCAAGATTTTCTTCTTTTTTTAGCGTATCTTCTTCTAAAACAAGATACTCTTCATTTTGGCATAGAACTCCTCCATACCTCAAAGGTCTTGGCTTAAGTCTAGCCATTTCCAACAATAGCCAATTCGGATAAACTAAAAATGTACAAGAGCTAATTTCCATGCACTCCCTGAAAACTTTTATTCACTCTTCAAAGTATCCAAACATACAAGATTTGCATCTATCTTACATATTAGTAATCTGGGTTTCAAATGGTGTATATATGTTTGCCATTTCACAAAAAAAAATCTGAGAATTTACCGATAAATCACTCATATACCAAACCTTTATTTAGTATCTAAAAATAATTTTTTCCTCTTTTTTTAATATTTTTTTTATAGTTTTTTATACAATGCCGGTATACAAAAATACTATTGGTAATTGTGCAGCAGGTTACCGCCAAAACTTTTAATATTAATTGTCATTTTAAAAATTAATAGTATAAATTATGATAGATTGAAGGGAATAAGTAAGTAAAGCATTCGGAGGGAATTGTAAAGTTGTAAATTGCATTTGAGTGAAGAGTTATTCAGTTCTTGTTTAAATATTTATTCTCTCAAATCACTGAAAACAACCTTCTTAGTAACTTTAAAGATCCAAGGCAGGGCAAAATTACTAATTATTAATACAGTATTTAACTGGCTGAGAAAATGATCTCTATTCCAGAGAGATACGAACAGATTAATGCACATATTGGTCAAGGTACTTATGGTAAGGTAGAAAAAGCTAGAGACAAAAATACTGATACTATAGTGGCTATAAAGAAGGTTAAAATATGTGAGCTGCCTTCAGATTTAACAGAGTCTAGACAAAAAGTGGGACAATGCGGTATTCACTTCACAGTTTTAAGAGAAATCAAGATAATGAATGAAATTGATCATCCGAACATTATGGGTTTAAGAGACGTTTTTGTTCAAGGAGACTTTATTAACTTAGTAATGGATTATATGGAGAGCGATTTAAGGAAAGTTTTTGAAAATAGAATTCGATTTTCTGAGTCACATATAAAATGCCTATTAAGGCAAATTATTCTCGGTATCAATGAATTGCATAATTGGTTTATTATACATAGAGATTTGGCTCCTGCTAATATTTTTATTAATTCAAAAGGCATAGCAAAAGTTGGGGATTTTGGCTTAGCTAGAAGTTATGGACAGCCACGTAGGGAATACACTCCTGAGGTAGTTACTTTATGGTATAGATGCCCAGAATTACTTTTTGGATCCACGAAATATACTCATGCTGTTGATATGTGGAGTATTGGATGTATTTTTGCAGAACTTTTGTCTGGTGGAAAGGCTTTGTTGCCTGGAGATGATGAAGTTAGACAGCTCGGACGCATTTTTGAGCTCCTAGGTACTCCAAATGAAGATAATTGGCCTCAAGCTAAAGAGCTACCTTTATATTGTGAATTTAGTCCAAGGCCTCCACTAAACTTAAGAGATGTCTTTCCTAATGCTTCAGAAATGGCTATTGACCTTATCCAGTCCTTATTGAGGCTTAATCCCTTAGAGAGGATCTCAGCCAGTCAGGCTCTTGAGCATGAATACTTTAAAAGCTACCCTCTCCCGTGCGACCCTTCTGAGCTACCTCTTATTTATCTCAAGAACTGACTATAAGACAAGACAATTAATGAATTAGACTTAATAATTAACTATAAAAACATATACTAAATTTTTAATAACCATTCCTTATGCTATCTATCATTGCCTTAGTTTTCCTATACTCTCTGCTTTTTTTGGACCCAGAATTCCCCTTGGAGTTGTGATGTTTGTCGAATTGACTCATAAAAGACTTTCTTATTCTGTCCTGGTCCAGCTGAGTCTTCTTCTTCCTAGGTAACCACAAATTGTTCATTCGTTCGTTGATTACCCTTGCCTTGAGCTCGTCGTACTCTAATTTATCACTTCCGCCCTCTTCGTTATCGTCCTCCTCGTTTTCGTCCTCCTCGTTGTCATCCTCCTCGTTATCGTCTTCTTCGTCTTCATTATCGTCTTCTTCGCCGTCGTAGTTTTCCTCATCCTCTTGGGTTGACCCGTCCTCTTCTTGGAAAATATCACCCTCCCCGTGTAATTCTATTCCATCTGATCTGCCCTGTTGATTCTTATGCGAAATTATGGTATTCAAGTAATCGAGTCTGTTCATATCCCTATCAATCTTGCCAATATTAATGATCTTATTCGAGCTGTGAACATTGTCACTATTAAATACAGTGATATCCTCGAACTTGGGATATTCAGTGACCTGAATTCCAAACCTCTTTCTGAAAAGTTCGATAATACAATTAACATCTCTATTAAAGTACATCTCAGCATTAATATGGTCAGTATTAACTATTTGTGGGAAATCAATCAATGTTATATTTTCCTTGGAATCTATTAATAAATTAAACTCATTAAAATCTCCATGTATTAATCCACAATCTGCTAATCTTATAATCATCTTCATTAGTCTCTCCAATGCTCCATATGGATCCTCTAAGTGCCGAATAGAATTAAGTGGAACTGCGTCTATTAACTCCATTACTATAGCATGACGATTCCAATCTATTGGCTCAGGAACCTTAATTTCACCCTCATTAAATCCATTTTCATATAATGCTTTTAAACAACTATACTCCTTCAAGGCCGCCAATCTTGACAAGTATAGCCAAGATGAAGTCTTTCTATTCCTCAAATAGTCTCTTGTATTCTTTACATTTCGAAAAGAAACTCTTCCTAATCTATGCAATTTTAAACATATTAATCTTCCTTTTTCATCAGCTGCTATATGTATATCACTCTCCTTACCAACTCCTATCCTTGCTCCCACTGAAGATATTATTCCTCTTTTATTCAATGCCCTCAAAGCCAAGAAATCATATCCCAAATATGATAGTTTATAGCCTTCATATATCTTGCTTTCTCTAGATACTAGTTTATTTCTTAATAAATTTTGTAATAATTGATAGCTTCCTGTTCTTCTCAAGTTACTGATTGATTCTATCAGTTGTGGAGACACATACTCGTGGTTTCTCATACCCATTTCTACTGCTGTCAATATCCTCCACTCATCTTTACTAATGAATCTCATATTACTCACATCCAACTTCATTTTAAATTATAACTCTTTCTAACTCTTAACCTAATAGGTCTTTTTTCCCCAATAATCAACAAGCAGAAAAATATTTATACGTATATACAATATATATATATATATATAATATGTTTTGGCCCTATTTAATTTTCTGAAGAATTTTAGATTTTTTTCCTTCTTTCCAGGCTCTTTAAGTCTAAAGCTGCCTTTTCAGATCAAACTTGTTAAAGTGAGCCGGTTACTTCCTAATAATCTGGCAAATTCCCTATCTACTAAAAACTTTCTTCTTTCTTTCTTGTTATTCCTTTCTTGAAATTCCTTTCTTGAAATTCTTTTATAGCCATTGTCGGTACCGAAATGCATCACGTAGTGGGCGGGCCAACATTCCCGCCACTTCCCAATGAGTAATTTTTTTGGAAAAGTAATGGTTAAGAATATAAAATAAATAAATGAATAAAAAAGCTTTTAAAAGTAAGTAAATAATCCTTATCATTCTATTTTATATTAGTATAAAGTAAATATATAATAAAAATATATATATTTAAGTATACATAAATATCTTGTTTGTACCTGATAACATTGGAACACAAAGCTAAAAATAAGCTGGAACGACTATTTATGAGTTTATGGAATTGTGGCATCACGGTAATCACCTTAAGAATATAAGAGTACTTTACTACAAGTACTGGGACTTTTAAAACTTTTATTCTATTTAATATTTTATCATCAGTAAATTAAGCTAAACTATTGAGTTTTGATTCAACCCCTTTTTTCTCTCTCTTTTATTAAGATAAAGTTACTGGAATGAAAAATTCAAGATTTGTAAGAAACAATTCCATGTTTGACGATACAGAGCATGAAACAGAATCTGATAATTTCGTTGGTGAAGTGGAATTAAGAAGAAGAATTGGAAATAAAAAAGAGTCTCCTGAGAAGAATGGATTCAAGGAAAAAAACAAAAATGGCAGTAATGAAAATAGCAAAATAACAGGAAATTATTTATCCACAAATGGCCACAAGAATAATAATAATAATTGTGGCGATCTTAATTGGGTAACTAGAACTATTTGGACTATAATTTTATTGTCGTCATTCTTAGTAATACTTGCGGCTGGACATACTTATTCTGCAATGCTTGTACTTATCTTGATTTCAGCAGTATATCAAGAAGTTAATTCGCTTAAAAGAAGTGCAGAAGAAGACAAACGTCTTCCATTCTTTTATACTCTACGCTGGTATTGGCTAGGAGTAACATTATTTTCAACAGGAAAATTATGGTGGGTTCCTTTAATTGAAAAGTACAGAAGAAATTATTATTTATTATATCTAATAGTCTATTACCACTCTTTGATAAGCTATATTGGAGCTTTATTTGGATTTATTGCTTTTATATTATCTCTAAGAAATTACACACTTAGATACCAGTTTTCTCAGTTTGGAATAATGATTTTAAGCCTTTTACTTGTAGTAACTCAATCAGTTTTTATGATTGCAAATACTTATAGGGGGCTATTTTGGTTCATACTTCCTTCTTGTCTTGTTATATGCAATGATATATTTGCTTATATTATTGGTAAAATCTTTGGAAAAACTCGACTCTCCAGACTTTCTCCAAAAAAAACAGTCGAAGGATTTGTTGGAGCTTCTATTATAACCATTTTTGCTGCAATAATTCTTGGGAATATTCTTTCCAAAAGTCAAATATTTATTTGCCCTCAAAATGAGTTACTTGAAAAGCCTTTTTCAATGTGGTACAAATTGAAATGTGATCCTAATCCTGTATTTCTTCCAAAACCATATAATATCCCTTCCTTTTTACATTTTGTTCTAGGAAAAGAACCTATTCATATTCCAGATTCACAATTCCATGCGATTGCTATCGGAGTTTTTGCTGCTTTTGTTGCTCCTTTTGGTGGATTCTTCGCATCTGGTCTTAAAAGAGCTCTTAGAATTAAAGATTTTGGGTCTGCTATACCTGGACATGGCGGAATCACTGACAGATTTGATTGTCAAATTCTTATTGGACTTTTTACATACCTATATATTCGTGCCTTTATCTTCACAAATCCCAAGTCAGTATCTTTAGATCTTGTCATCAAATTAGCTAAAATGCTTCCAGAGCCAGAAATTCAACATCTTATTTCTGTATTATCTGGCCATATATCTAGTCAATAGTAAATTTTACTTATTAACTTGAATTTTTCTTATTCCCTCATCTCTCTCCTTTTCTCCTTTCATTTATGCTATGACTATCGATATTGCTAAAAATATACTATTAATTGAAAATATATTTTTATTTTTATTTTATTACTTTTTTCCCCTTTTGCATGCATTTTATACCTCCCCCCCACAAATGAGCTTCTGTTAAATATAAATCCACATAATTACGAAATTTCTTGTATGCATGCAAGAAATTACGTGTTTTTTAAGTTATATTTTATAATATATTTTTTGTTATATGGATGTTAAAAGAAATTATTCAATAGTGATTAATACTTGAAAATTTATTTTTTCGCTTTTTTGATTAATTCCAATTATGACATTATGTTTCAAAAACTTGATTCTAACATAAATTCATACTTTAACTTCACTTTATGTATATGTATATTTTTAAAAAATTCTATATTATTGCGATGATTATTTTTAACTTGTAAATTATTTGTGCATTTTTAATAAGCACAATTGTCCCGCCACAATAGTTACTTTTTTTGACTAGTAAATTTTGTAATTGAGACAATTTTAATTATACCATTCTTAATATTATTGCTTTGAAAAGAATATTTTTAAATATTGAAAATATTAAAATAATTCACAGCCATCATATTTTTTTTTTTTCTATAATAATTTGAAAAAAAAGATTTTTTTTTTTCCTGAATTATTTATAATCTTGAGACGAACTCTGAATATATTATTAATTAAAAATTAAATTATTGGAACAGGCTTCAATTCATTAACAATAATCACTTCTTTTTTTAAATTAATATAATGATTTTTAGGTTGAAAATTTTGATTGATAGAGGATATATAATTGGTTAACAAAAAATGAAACTTAGTATTTTTGGAGACTTATATTCCACTTTTTTTCCACTTCATTTATGTATAAAGTTGTTAATATTTACTATTTCAATATTTTTATTCTTTTATATAGCTAATTTATTACTGTGGAGAAGATATGATAAACATATATATAAACACCAGTCTTTTGAAATGATACTAATTCCTTGTAGAAAAAGCTTATATTCGAATATATTCAGATGCACTTTAAATTTTTTGACAGCCCTTCATTTAATTTTAGTCCCACTAGTCACTTATGACTCAGTGAGTGCTCCTGAAAGTTCTTCCATGTTGTATTGGAGAAAGAAGGCTGAAGTTTTTTTGGTGGAGTATGTTGTTGCTCTGATAATTTGCTTGGGAAGAAAATTGTTTTCAAAAAGAATTAGGCTCACTTTGGTAATGCCATCAAATCTTTTTGACTGTAACTTTGTGTGCTTGTGGGTACGTGATAATAATAATAATAATAATATTAGTATTCATAACCAAAACACTAATATAAGAAATGATGGTATTATTCAATCCATACATAAAGATTTAAATTTTTCTGTTATTAATCAAAGATTTCTCAATTTTTATAAGAAAAGTCTTGCCTTTCTAGATGGTGAAATGATTGGATTTAGCTATTATGGATGTCAAGTACAAACAGATGAATCTTCTGGAATTCGATATTTTATTGCAGGATCAACAAGATTTGTATTTTCAATAGAAACTGGCACTTTTTTGCCTCAAATACAATCAAATAGGGTTCCCATTTCTCAAATTGAGAATGCCTTGAATAGTGGTGGACATTCAGAAGCTTCTGTTATTTCCTATTTATCTGTTTTTGGAAAGAATGAATTACCTTTCGAGACTGAACCTGCATTATTTGTAATGAAACGTATTTTCTTTTGTCCAACTTTTATACTACAATATTTAATGCTCTCAACAACTTTCTTTTTAAGGTTTTTCACTTGGTCGTTTTGTTGGTCAGCTTTAATTCTATATACAAACCTATTCAGCTTCTTTAAAGAAATTTTAAGAAATAGAAAAGTCTCGAAAGAAATTCATGAAATAAATAATCATCCTGTTAAAGTTGTACGTGGTAATATTAAAAAGTCGATTAAAGCGTCTGATATTGTTCTTTTTGATATTATATTATCTGATTCTGGAGATGTCGCACCTTGTGATATGATACTTATGGAAAAGTTAGTTCTTGTAGATGAATCAAGTTTGACAGGAGAAGCAACACCCGTTTTAAAAAAACCTCTTGATTTATCAATACTTTCAAATTCTCAAATACTTTCAACTGGTGATAAAATTCTTAAAGACTCTTTAATACATGCTGGATGTAAAATCGTTAAAATTTTTGGTGGAGATGAATCAAATGATTCATTAACTTCCATTGCTTTGAATACTGGCGTTTTTACTTTTAAGTCAAGAATTTTACGTACAGCTTCTCAAAATATGATCTCTGATGATTTTCATGATGATATTCCATTATTGTGGTTGTTAACTTTATCTGTTGCATCAGTAATTATAACAGTACAATGCTTTATCTCGCAATTCAATATTGGCTCTGTATTCTTTATTCTTGGTACTTTACTGCAACTTCTTCCAATTTGGGCACCAGCCTTTGTACAGTCCTGTATTAATACTTCCGTTTCAAGATTAAAAAGTAATTCAAACATTGAAAGTTCCTTCCCAAGAAGAATCCTATTTGCTAGTAAATTAGATACCTTATTTTTTGATAAGACTGGTACTTTAACAATGAATGATTACGTACTTGATCGTGTTGAAAGATTAAATTCTGATTTACTTGAAGACAGAGGTTTCTTTTCTGGGAATGAAAGTTACTTTGGAAGAATAGTTAGAGGAGTAAATGAAGAGAAAATTGATATATTAAAAATGGCAACTTCAACTTGTCACTCATTGTCTTTTGCTGCCGATAATGTTAATGGAGAACATTATGGAGATTCGATTGAGAAGGAAATGCTTAAGTTTACCAATTCTGGTATTTATGAGAAGTCTTCCCCAAATGGTAGATCTTTAAAAAGATTTATTATTGAAAAGGAATTCGATATTGAGAATGCTTATAGCAGCGATAATATTACGAATCTTGAAAAAAGGCTCAACAGGGGATGCGAGGTATTGAAGATATTTGATTTTAGTGGTATAAGCAGGTCAATGAGTGTTATTGTTCGTTGTAATGTTTCAAATAGGGTCTTTCTATTTACTAAAGGTGCATCTGAATCCATTTTAAAATTTTCGATTGAGAACAAGGCAACCAAAAGTATTGAATTTAGAACATCTGAACTATCTTCTTCAGGATGCTATGTGTTGCTAATAGCTTATCGGGAGTTGAGATCTGATCCAGAATCAATTGAAGGGTATAAATTATTAAATGAAAGCAAAAGATTTGAGCTGGAAGTTGACTTAACTCCTATTGGTATTCTTTGCTTTTCAAATTGTATTAGAAAAGAAGCACCATTTGTTATTAAAGAAATTAAAGGCCTTGGAATTAATCCCGTCATTTTAACTGGTGATAATTCAGACTGTGCATTAAGTGTTGCTAAACAAGTTGGAATTATTAACAACCGTTTAGAAGTTCCTAGTGTTGAACCAAGGTCTGATAGCCTATTTGAAATTGACGTGAATGGTAACCAAAAGGCTGTTTTATGTTATGTTGTTTCTGGAAAATTAGTTTTTTTGGATGAATTTAGACATGAAATCAAGCTTGAGAAAGTTATAAAAAATTTGCATAGGACAAGATTAGTTGTAACATTTGAATCTTATGAAATGATGAACAAGATTTTATTGGATGGTTATGATGGTATTGCTGAATTATTAAAAAATGATTCCAAGCAAGCAATTTTGAATAAGGAGACTCTTTTGGATTTACTTAAGGATAATATCTCGGTCATTTCAAGGGCTAACCATATTAATAAACAGAGCGTAGTTAGACAATTTATGAATGAAGGTAAAATTGTTGGGATGATTGGCGATGGATCAAATGATGTTGCTGCTGTTAAAGATTCCAACCTTGGAATATTTGTCAATAGAAACGGAAACTTAAATAGTCATTTTTCTTTGGATAAAGGAGATTTGAATGGAATTTCAAGTATTATTCGAGAGGGATGTGGATGCGCAGCAAATTCACGTTCTTTATACTTATTCATGATCATGTACGGCTTCACAATCGTAATTTGCAAGAATATTTTGCTATATTCTGGTCAAGCAACTCTTCCAACCATGGGGTACTTTTATTATAGTATATTTGTAAATTTTCCAAGTGTTTGGGGAATTAAAAGAAGCCAGCCTGCAAATAAGATTAAAAAGTATCCTGTTGATTCAGGATTGGTATCAAAAAGCTCCATGTTAACTGTTATTTGCTTTGTTTTGGTTATTGGAATAAACTTGGGTATTGTGTTGTTTTTGCAATCAAATAAGTCATGGTTTGTTTCTAGTTATACAAGAAATATGGCAGTTCCAATTTACATTTCTGCACGTCAAGATGGATTTGAATCGTCTACAACTTTAATTTGGATGTGCTCTTTGCATTCACATATGGCTCTAATTTTTGGAATGGGTGGATACCACAGGGAACCCTTTTATAAGAACAAAGTTCTCGTGTCTACATGGTTTTTAGCACAGCTTGGACTTGCTTTTCTTATTTTTTCTGAGCCCAGTCTACTTTCATGCATTTTTAAAATTAATTGTAAAGAAGACATAACTCCAGGAACTTTATTTGGTTTGAATATCCCAAAATTTTCAGGTAGTAATGTTTTTCCATTGTCTTGGAAGTTAGAGCTCGTCGGATGGATAGCTACTTCTTTCCTTATTTGTACATATATTTATCACAAGGTAAACTTCAAATCCATTTCCAAAATTCGAACTTAGACTTGAAAGTTATTGTTTTGAATATTATTTTATCTATTACAGGCTATATTTACTTGATCAGTTTGTTCGAAATAAAATAACATTGTTGCATGTAATGTATTCCAATAAATATATGAAAGGCAAATAATAGTTTTGTATTGAAAACTCGCTTATTTGGTTTAATGATAATAAAATTGAATCTAAGAATTTCGGATTCACTTCAAGCTTTTGTATTTTGTTATATTTTTCAATTTTGATTTATTTTGTCTTTGTAGAAACTTTAGTTAGGTCTTTGAAAAAAAAAATTAATAAATTTGGTTTAGCTACATAAAATTTTCTGTTGTTCTCTCAAGGCTTTGTAAGTGCAGACATTGATTTTCAAGTAGAAAAGGTTAAACAAAACTTTAAATTACTAATACTTGATTAATTCTAATAAACAGAATAAAAAGTCAACAATGACAAATTCCAGTGCGCGCCTTTTATGTGGACGCGCATGTAAAATTAATTAGCACATGCGGAAATGCCGATAAAAAAAAATCAGTACCGGTGTAAACGTGTGAAAACAAATAAACTAAAAACTTGTCTGCATGAGAATTCCAGTGCAAAAGAGTGAACTATTATCGTTTAAAATACTTAAAGATTAAGGCTTTTCAAGTCTTGGACAAGGTTTTGAATAGATTCAACGGATTTAGAAAAGAGTGACTTCTCATCATCGCTCAAATTAACAATAATAACATCTTCAATTCCATTTTTTCCAATAATAACAGGAACACCAACAAAAAGGTTGTTAACATTATACTGGCCAGTAAGATAAGTCGAACAAACTAGCACAGATTTGGAATCTTGCAAATAAGCCTGTGACATAGCTACAGCTGAAGCAGCTGGGGCATAAAATGCTGAGCCAGTTTTTAAAAGATCAACAATTTCACCACCTCCAAATGCTGTTTTCTTAATAATTTCATCGATCTGTGAATGTGTAATTTTTCCTTGCTTAACAAAATCAGTAAGAAGAATTCCCCCAATAGTAACTGAACTAGTTAATGGTATCATTTCATCTCCATGACCGCCCACAACAATAGCCGATACATCAGAAGGCTTTACACCCAATGCTCTACTTAAATTGCATCTGAACCTAGCAGAATCAAGCACTCCCGACATACCACAAACTTTATTAGCTGGTATTCCGCTCTTTTCTTTAAAGTAATAAACCATAGCATCTAGTGGATTAGTAATACATATAACAAATGCATCAGGGCAGTATTTACCAACATTTTCTGCAACTGAACCGATAATCTTTGCATTAACAGTGAGTAAATCTGAACGTGTCATATTTGGCTTTCTAGGAACTCCTGCTGTTATTATTACAACATCAGAGTTACGTAAATGTTCGTAATTATTTTCACCATATATTTTTGCTGGAGATCCAATTAGTGCCATGCAGTGATTTAAGTCTAAGGCTTTTCCTTGTGGAATCCCTTCAATAATATCGAACATAAAAACATCTCCTAAATCTTTCTGGCCTAAAAGAAGTGCTATGGTTGAGCCAATTTGCCCAGCTCCAATAATTGAGATTTTCTTTCTCATAATTCTGAACTATCTCTACAATTTATTTTTATTTTAATATTGAAATTTCTTTATTTTATTTTAATCTACTTTCTTTTTTTCCTCCAAACTTTTACATTCTTCTCAGTTGCTTTAATGAGGGGCAATTGTACCCCGAAAAAGGCGGGAACAACTGGGCAGTTCATGACGTGATAGTAATGCAGACGCATGCAGAATTCAACAGAAGTCAAGGCAAAAAAAACAACATAATACGCAATCATTAAGTCTTTTTCTAATTTTCCTACTAATTAGTAATTAATCCTGAAAACTCACATGCAATAATCTCAATCAGCCATCTCATGCCAATAAACAATAGTTGGATGAAAGAATTCTCTTACATTATTTGAATTACAGGATATCGCAAACAATATCGTATTGAAATAAGAAATACTCTTTATGCTCCAGCAGCTGGTGCATTATCCAATACCTTTGATAAAGTGTTAACCTCATTAATTGACTCATTGAGAAGCTTCTGTTCTAGTGGAGTCAAGTCCAATTCAAGAATATCCTCAACACCATTCTTCCCAATAATTGTTGGAACACCCATATATATACCCTTTACACCATAATGGTTGGAACAGAATGCAGAACATGGAACTACTGCCTTCTTATCTTTTAAATAGGCTTCAGCCATCTTGACAGCAGCAGCGGCAGGTGCAAAGTAAGCAGTTCCCGTCTTTAATTGGTCAGCAACTTCCTTCCATGCTGTTCTGGTGCGGCATACAATTGCGTCAATCTGCTCTTGGCTGATGAGACCCTGTTTTATGAAGGAAGAGAGAGGAACGCCACCAACAGAAACTGAGCTGGTAACTGGTACCATGCCGTCACCATGACCACCAATAACATTGGCGTTAACATCAGAAGCACTGACACCAAAGTGTTGCGCAATGAAAGTTCTAAATCTAGATGAATCTAATACACCAGCCATACCACAAACTTTATTATGTGGAAGCCCAGAAACCTTTTGGAAATGTGAAACCATAACATCTAGTGGATTTGTAATACAAATGACAAAGGCATTTGGGCAGTACTTCTTAACACCCTCGGCAACTGAATCCAAAATACGGGCGTTTCCGAATAAGAGTTCAGAACGATCATCTTTTGGACGGCCTGGAATAGATGCCGTAATAATAACTACATCAGCACCTGCTATATCAGCATAGTCGTTTGTACCGGTAATCTTTGATGTGGAACCAAACATTACCATACAATGAGTAATATCTAATGCTTTTCCTTGTGGAAGGCCTTGTGCAATATCAAAAAGTACTACATCGGCCAAATTGTCTTTACCTACAATATATGCAATGTTACCTCCAATTTGTCCGGATCCAATAACAGCAATCTTGCGTCTTTCAATCATCTTTAAGATAAAAAATATAATAAATTCACTGAAAATAAAAATTCGCTTGTAAATTAAATTTTACTCAATAATTAAGTTAATAGTAATTTTTATCTCTCTTTTTGTCCTCTAATTATTTTACATGTGTGGATTTTTGTACGCAAAGATATCTTCAATATCCATAATACTTTTTCTAATTATTAAATTTATCTTATATAAGGTATGCTTACGCTACTAGGCGGGCTTTTAATTTTATTTCAAAAATTTTAATTCTTTAATATTAGCCTAGTTTTTTAATTCCATACTAAATAAATTTTTTAAGAAATTATTGTTAATTCAGTTATTTTTATTAACTTGTTGGAAATTGAAATTGCCTATACATATTTTAATGCCAAATTTTTGATTGGTACTTTAAAGCTAACTACGATAATTACCCCCCTTGCCCCCCCTATTGTAAGGTTCTGATTCTTTGAATTGCTGCATGTAAATGCCGGCATGCAACTTGCAAAATTAAAGTATTATTATTTTTAAAAATTTTGCATGCAAATTTTTTTTCTATATTAAATAATAAAAAATTGTCCACATTAATTTTTAAATTACGTGTGAATCTGAATTTATTTTTAAAAAATTAGTATTTTATTTCACGGATTTTTTAAATTGTGGAATAGAAATTAGAAGCAATTAGTAACAAGGGATAAAAATAATAATAATAATAAAACATTAGTTGTACGAATGGTATTATATTTTTCAGAATTAATTTAAAATTTAAATATTGAATATTTTACAAGTAAATAATTGAGCGCACAAATTAAAAATTAAATAAAAGTTATTAAAAGTTAAAGATAACTTAAAAATTTCTTTTTGGAAGATTTGCAAGAGGATTATAAGTGGAATACAAATATTTTTGACGAAATGGCAAGTTTGATTGAGATAATGACGCTAGTTGAAACTAAAGGGGGAAAGGAGGATATTGAAGTGGAATTAAGTAAAAATCTCTCAGAAGCTGATTTTAATAAATTGAGGGAACAATTATTTATGATGGGGTTTGAGTTGCAGAATCAAGGCATTGAAAAAGATCAAGAAAATAGTGGCTCTACTCATACTGATAGTGACAGTAGAAAATTTATATTGAAAAAAGAATCATACAATGAATTAGTTATAAAGGAAATGTCAAATATGTCAGCTCAAAATCAACAGGAAACGCCAAATACTCTAACTCCAAAATCAGCTTTGAAAAGTAAGAGGGATAATTTTATTGATAAAAGTCAGAAGTTGGATGAGGAGTTGGCAGCAATAAGAGCAGAAAAGGCAAGGCAATTTAAGGACTCATCGGGCCATTCGTCTAGGAATGCTAATAATACATGTAACAACAACAATAATAGTAGAGCTTCTTCAAATTCCCAGTCTTCATTTAGAAGATTTATGAATTTTGATTGGTTCACATCCATGTTTTCATCTAGAAGAAGGGGAACAACTCAAAGAGACAGAATGCATTTGGATTCAAGCTATTATAGATCTAAAAATACAGGATGTTGTGGTCCAAGCTGTGGAGGATCTTAGGCGATTAATGGAAATTACAATAAAATATAAAATTAAGAGATTAAGATTTTGTTTTAATCTTTACTAGTAAATAAAAGCTTAATATTATCGATAAATTTGTTATCATATTTTCTTCTTATTTCAAGAATCCATTCCTCAGCTTTAATTTTTATTTCATCTTGTAATGATTCAAAATAATCGGTAATATTAAAATGAATTTCATTATCCATAATAATATCTATAAGAATAAAAGTTAAAAGTTCTAAACATGGCTGTTTAAGGTTTGGTACAGAAAATGGGAATATAAATGTATCAAGAATTCTATAAATTGTAAATACCAATAATTTAGTATGCGATATCCATTCTATTGAAGTAATGTGGCTTGAAAGATTATCCTTTAAAAAGTTTCTTCTATCAATTTGAATAGTATCAAATTCATTAATTTTATTATTTTCTTTATTAGATTTTTTTTTTTCACTGTTTTTAGCATGTTCTACAATACATTTAGATTTAATTAATTCTCTGGTTTGATCAGAAATTAGAGACGTTAGTAGGTCCAAAACAACAACTTCTGGTGATAAGTTGTCGTAAAACTGTGTCATTAGTAGAACATAATCTTTACTACCACCACTTTTTCTGTTTTTACTTTCTAATTTATCATTCTTGTTTTTGCTTTTGTCTCCTCCTTTTTCTTCATTATCCTCCTCATCCTCTTCATCTTCATCCTCGTAGTCACCTTCATCATCCTCACTAATATCATGTAAGACTTGCATCATATCCTGGTATGTATACTCTGGGTCATCCAATTCTTCCAGATTATTCAATTCTTCCTTATCTTCAGGGTTTTTGGTGAATATAAGAACCTCTCTGTCTTGGGGATTCTCAAATGCTTTTTGGTCCCTAAAACTTAAATCATTAGATTCAGAAGATTTCGTAGGCTCTGATTCTTCAATATCCAAGTAGTCAAACTGTTTGACTATTTTGTCAAATTTGTATTGAATGTTGTTGCTTCTAAAGGCTCTAATACTTTCTAAAAGATTTGAAAGTTCAGTAGGTTCTTTGATATTTTCTACTTTATTTGCTTCTACTTTCTCGCAACTGCTCATCTTCTGGTCTTTAACTGTACCTATTTGGGAACCATTAAAGTCCTCATTTGCAGGAACACCGTCTTTTGAACAATTAATAGGGTTTATTGCAGCAATACTTTCCTTTTCACCTTCCTCTTTCTTTTGTTGCTTCCCCTCACCATTTTTCTCGTTTCCACCCTCTTTCTTCATCTCCTCACTCTTCAAAGCAATTTTTTGGCCACTCTGTTCTTCATTTTGATCCAAATTTAGCCACTTTTGAATCTCAATCAATGCATCACTTCTAAGGTGAGGATGAGTCTCAGATAGTGAAATGGAAAGATCCAGGTATAAGTAATAACAGTTCGTTGAACAAAAAAGACTCAAAATTGACCTCTCAATAATATTTCCTGAACCCTTATCCAAAGCCCACTTACTCTTTGAATGATTAAGAGATCCTCTTGGAATTCCTACTTGGCACTGAATCCAACCACACTTACTTTTATCAGATCTTTCAATTGATATTTCTTCCAAATCACATGGCCTCAGGAATGATTGTATTTTCAATATTACTTCATTATCTAGCCTTCCCTGATTATCTATCAGTCTTTCTTGAAACTTGAGCGATATCAAGTTGCTGTTTTCTATACCTTTAACGTGCTTCTCTATTAACTCTCTTCTAAGCCTTTCCTTGAATAACTTTGAGTTGTCCGGCATTGTTCCCAACTTCTACTAGAGATCTATTCAGCTGCCAGTTAGATCCCTAACCTATCGACTTCTTCTCTAATATTTCCTATTAACCTGTTGCCTTCAATTATATCATCTCTTTTTTTTCTAGCATTTTATTTAAGTGCCACTGATGGCGCCGGCGCCAATTTCAGGTTTTGACTTTTTTTTTGGAATTAAATATATATTGGAGAAAAATGGTACAGTTTTGTATTCATTGCCACAATATTTTATTACTTAAGGAATATGAGGAGAGAATGGCATTTTATTGCCCCACGTGCCCTTATGTCTTCAAAATTGTGAGCCAAATTAGCAAAGTGACAGACTTTATTCCTAAAAAGATGGAAGAACCTTCTGTAGATATGAACGAGATTGCAAGCTCAAAAACAATGGGTAAGTTGAATTTTTGTAGTGGTAGCACAGGTGATGCAGAAGAGAGCTTTATATATTATTACAATATACAAATATATTATTTTTACATTCAAAAGAGAGTTAATTATTAACTACTAGGATGAATATGAACAAAAAAATAGGGAATATCGTCGTCCTTATTATATCGAATAGTATATAAATCTCCGAAATAAATAATGCTACTGCCTCTCACAATTTAATAATTACTTTAATAACTTTCTGTTCTACTGGATTCTTTGCTTCAACTTTTAGCTGTTTGCCCAAAATGCTCATTTTCTGAAGCTTACTTCTTCCAATTACAAATTAGATCAGCTGACGAGCCTATGACAAGCTTCTATACCTGTGTAAAGTGTGACTTTAAATGGAAAGAAAATTGATTAATTAAATATAGTTGATGCTGATATAATTGATATATCTTGTATTGGCCTATCATTTCTATTAGTAGAAACATGTTCAATCTCTTTCACAACTTCTTTACCATGAACAACCTTACCAAATATAGTATGCACTCCATCTAACCATGGACAAGATGCAGTTGTTATAAAGAACTGGCTACCATTTGTATTTGGACCTGCATTTGCCATGCTTAAAGTAAATGGTTCATCATGTTTTACATCAGGTGAAATTTCATCCTCAAATTCTTTACCCCATATAGATATCCCACCGATACCTTGTCCAGTTGGATCGCCAGTTTGTATCATAAAACCTTTAATAACTCTATGGAAAATACAATTATTGTAATATCCATTAAAACAATGTACTGAAAAGTTTTCACAGGCTTTAGGAGCAATTTCTGGATAAAGCTCTAAAGTTATATCTCCTTTAGTTGTATGTAGTATAACTTGTTTTGCAATTCTAATATATGCATTACTTTTTTCTTTCTCTTTACTTGAGAATTGTTCCAACTGTTTCTGTCTCTCAATTTCTTCATTACTTGGCAATTCATTAAATATATCTCTTTTTAAATTAACATCACCATTATCTAATAGTGGAAGTCTTTTTGAAAATACATATATACGATTTGATTTATAAGCAGAAGTAATAATAGCTGAATCAACATTACTTATATGAACATCGTTGTAATTGGTTGCTCCTCTATGTATTTGTAATAGTCCCAAATTCAGAAATCTTTTTCCTGTTTCAAATTTACCAATAATCAGAATACGTTTACCAATTTGTACATCAAGTACACATATACCAATCATACAAGTATATATTATAAATCTACACGTCTCATCAAAAACCATATTCTGCATATTATAATATTCTGGAAGATTTTGTATTTCTGTCTCAATTGCTGATCTAACACCAAATTCTAGATGATCAATATGTAAATAATCATATTCTGGATTGTTCTGCATTATATTATAAGATGATATGTTTTCATCAAACAATTTGTAGCATTTACCTGTTTGAATTAAAAATAATCTAATTTTATAGTCAGAGCATCTGATTGCAAGATTTCTCTCATCATGGCTTACTACCATATTGACTGCATAGCATTTATTCTTTTGTAACTCAAATAAATCTGTCTCTATTTTATATTGAAATTTGATTTGATAAAATTCATCATTTTGCATATTTCCTCTTGGTAAAGTCATTGTCCAAGGATCCCAGAACTCCAATCCTCCTGAAATATCTCCTGATATAATAATCCCAAGGTTTGGCAAAAACTTCAAGCATGTAACTTGACTTTTATGATTATTATATTTTGGAAATCTCTCATTATCTTGATCTATTTCACTAGGCATGAGTAAATTACCTCCTTTAATTGAATATATATATATAGATCCTGTTTTCACTTCTGATACCACGATTTGAGGATATATTAATCCATTTGATAACTTGAATGTATTTATATTATGAACGCTAGTCTTACTTTTATCATTTCTATTTCCATGATTATTGATAGAGACAGAAGATAATGATCCTCCTAGTGATGATAAAAATACACATCTGTTGGGATGTATGGGAATTCCTATTATTGAAATCATGTCAAAATTTGATATACTATATAATTTAATATCCTTTTCAAATTCTGATATACTTGCCATATATTGCTCACAATTTGAAATTGAAATATCTGATACTTCATTTTTATGAGCCTGAAAGCCTTTTACAAACTCCAATGAAGTTATTACTGGAGAAGATAATTCTTTTGTATGACTCTCTTTTTCCCTTGATATTTCCTTCTCTGATCTTAATCTCCAAAATTTTATTACACCATCTTTACTTGCTGTAATAGTAAATCCTGTTTTGTTACTAGATATTATATGAGTTACTTGTTTCTTATGCATAAAACTGCATTCATAGAAATCTGTCTTTGGAATATTCACTACTTTCTCAAGTTCCCTTTCTCTATTCTTTTTTTTTTCATCATTGTTTTTATTTTCAACTTGAATCTTCTCACAAGAGTTTTCAACTGTCAAAATTTCGGGAATTGGACCTAAAGAACAATCATCATCTTCTTCTTCAGCTCCTTTTACTTGATTATGGGATATAGCTTCAATTCTCCTCGTTTTCAATTTACTTGAACGGTCCAATTCATATCTATCACTGGAAGAATTTAGTTCTGAACAACCAAACTGCTGAACTATATGTGACTTGCCTTCCATAGCTAAATCTGTAAAACCAGGACCAAATTCTTCACTTCCATCTGAGCTTTCGCTTTCTTGTCCTTGATTTACTGAACTCATCTATTAACATCCAATTTCAACTATTTCTTTCTTTTCTTCTTTTATGGCAACTTCTTTTGTGAAACATTTATCTTATCAATGCCAAAATCCAATATCTCATACGATATTCTCATTTCTAGTCCTTTCTCCTTTCTAATATATCTTTTTTTCCCCCTTTAAATAATCAAATTTAGCCTTTTTATATGGTATCTTTTGGCGCCAACATGGGGTGTTCATTTTTTTAATATATACAATAATAATAGTAATAAATAGTATATTGTAAATTATTGTTGTTAATAGTATATTAATAAAAATTGGTTAATATAATATCATCAGACCAGGTATTGTTTTCAACTTGTTTTTAATTTACACAACTGATATACCATTACTGAACAAGCCAGCTGGAGTCTACTCAAATTTCTTGTTTTGATTTGATTTTGTTAATAGCTTTATTATAAAGAATAGAGTTGCAACTTATATTTAATAATTGGCTATAAGTTGAATAGCCATTTTTTTCTTTTGAACAGACTCGAATTTAGTATAGACTCTAAAAATGACAGATTCATCTAACTCCAGCGATATTAATATGAGCTATGACGATCAAAAGCAAATCAATCGTTTTAGTTCTTTATTAAGCCGAAAAGTTGAGCTTAAGAGTGAGCTTGAGAGGCTTAAGGTAAGTTAGTATCATCAGCCATATTACAAAGTTCTTCATTTAACCTATAATTTTTTGTTTGTATACAGGAAAATCTCCAAACACATTGTGATGCATTGGATGAAATTTCACTATGTATGGACCCTGAAGGAATTCTGTAAGTTTTCATTTTTTAATTAAAATTTAGTTAAATTTTCCATATGTAACTTATTGTCCTTAATTTGTCTATAATTATTCTCCCACACTTTAATTTATTCAACTTTCAATTCGTCATATTCACTAAAGAATTCGTGTTGGTGAGTCATATTACCATGCTTCTGAAGATGAGGCTACTGAAAAGATTGAAGAGCTCAAGTCTCAAGTCGAAGGTAGGATCGAAGAAATTTCCAGAGAATTATCTTCAATTCAACAAGAAATGGATAAATTAAAGGTTGATTTATATCTTAAATTTGGGTCAAATATTAACCTGGACGAATAAATTTAATTCCAAAATTTAAGTTGATATATATATATATATATATATATTTTCTGCTTTCAATACTTGATACTATTTGCATGCATTTTGTTCATCTGCGATGCCACTTTTTTTACAACAATTCGAGAATAGCATTTTTTGCATTCATTCCACATTAATTATTAATAATTAGTATATAAACCAATTGATGCCACGTAACAATTACGTCATTTTATTATTATTATTTTTAAAAATTTTTATAAATTAACGAGCGAATTTTATTTTTTTTTTATTCAGCATTTGCAAAACACTTTTCTCGAAAGAAAGTTGCAAATACTGTGAAAAACTAATTTAATACATTAAGAGAATTAAATTTTGGCAAATGACTTATAATTAGAACGGGATATCCAATATTAGTATTTAAATAGTATTTACGAAAGTTAAACATGACATTTCCTCAATACCGGAACTATCGCATGTGCGTGGCGCTCAAATTAAGTTAAACTTTTTAATACAAAAATTATTTAAAGTGAATATATATATTAAGCAAACTTAAATATATACCTGATTAAGCAGTGGGAGGTTGTGAAAATAAGTGTGTAGAAGTCAACCGGGAGACCGGCACAAACATTATATTTGAAATATGCAATAATATTAGGTATAATAAATGAAGAAAGAGCTGATCTTATTGATTTTTTTATCCATATTGATTAAATTATCCTTTTTTCTATTTGTGGATCATGACTTGGAAAAGTATACTGATGGCTTCTTTGGCATATTGGGGCAAAATTTTGCTGAAGTCTTAGAATTTTGTGCATTAAAGGAATATGGAATTTCTACTTATTATGAATCAAAGAGAGTCAATTTTCCGGTTATACTACTGGAGTTAATTTCAGGTTTATGTGGCTCAATTAACTCAAAGAGTGGGTTGATTTTACCCTTTATCGCTATTAATTTAATTCAAATATTACAAGGAATGCTGATTTATTCATATCTAATTAAAAGTTACCCAATATTATCAACATTATCAAAGACTATTATAGAAAAAAACTATTATGAAATTTGTGTAAATTTTCTACTTGGAGTATTTTGGATTAACCCAATTTCTATATATACTAGCTCATTGCTTTCTTTTGGCATCGAATTTGAGCTATTTTTCCAACTTTTATTGTTGTGGATTTCTGTTCATTCCAGTCGTAAATTCAGAGCATCTCTACCAATTATTTGTGGAATAAATGTTTACTATTCTCCAGTTATATCCATTTCTTTAATTCCTGCAACTTTAAGTCTGTTTTTACTTGGTAATCATCATTTTTTAAAGCTTAATAATTCTCCAAACTCACTTGATAATTATAAAATGTACTTTAATCAATTTTTGATTAATTTTCAATCAGAATATTTGAGTTTCAGAAATATAATAAAGATTACATCATTTTTTATTTCATTTACTATCACATTTTTATCTCTACATGTTTTTTCTTTCATTCTTGTTAATTATCAAAATAATCATCATATCTTAACTTTCAAAGAATACATATACACTTTTATTATTCAAAACTTTACTTTCTTGGAAAATAAAGATCTTAATCCATATTTAAATATATATTGGTTCCTAATGTATTGCATTGCGCCTGAATTTAGACTATTTTTCCAGATTATCTTGGGATCTTGTTTAATCATATATGCATTCATTTTAAATATATCTTTAGAAAAAGTACCATTTAAAGCATTACAATCACAACTACTACTTTGCTTTATATTCAAGTCAAGTCCAACTTTTATAAACTATTTATTGATATTTTTCTTCATTCTTTTCGACTCTGTTACTTTATTTGAGTCAAAATCTGGATTTCTTGCATCTTTTTCATTCATCCTTTGGATGATATGTATTCCATCAGCTTTTCTAATTAGACCCATTTGGATTCTTGAAAATTCTCTCGATTCTAATCTTTACTACTTCCTAACTTTAATTGGTAACTTTTCCATTGTCATTTTTATTGGTGAGTGGATTAAATCACTTTTTAATAACTTAGTCAAGTGTGACAAAAATCTGGATAAAGTTAGTTAAACAAGAATTGCGATTGATTCAAGCCGGATTTGCTGGGATCTTTTCCAGAAAAAAGGAAGAGGTAGAAAGTAGAGACTAGGAAATCCTAAGCAAAGTAATGATTGACCCCCTCCCCACATTTTTTTTCTTTTCCTAAGAATTCCCTAGAAATAAAAATGAATACAAAAGAAAATAACATGAGAAAAAATTACTTAATTAAATTCTAATTTTTAAATATACTGTCGTCTAAGCAAAATATGATAAAATATCTCATTAAAGGATTACATTCTAAACGATAACTCTTTCCTCTTATTTATCTCTTAGTTTCCAGATCCTATCATTTTTCTCTTCCAATGATTTATTCCTCATTTTCGTTCTGAACTATTCCGCTTTCTGGATCAACATCATCTTGATCTATGATACCTTGTTCATTAATTGCTTCGTGATCCATTTCTGATTCATGATCACCCTCATAGCCATTTGGACTGTTTTGCATACTCATATCTTTCATAGGAGGATCTGAAATCTGAGCTGCAGTATCTTCATGTACATCATTAAACGCCAAGGTATTCTTTGGTACATGTCTTTTCTTATGATGTGAAGCAGAATGTCTCTTATTATCATTATTAATAATATCAACCATAGACATTGTTCTACCAGTAATGACAAGAATGAATGAAATAATTATTGTGGCAGTAATATCACATTCAAAGAAGATTACACCAAATACAAAGAATAAAGCAACAGAAATAATTTCAGAAAATCTCCATGGAGCTTGTTGACCAATAGTTACAAGTTTATTTGCAATAATATTCTTAACAAAAGGTATTGTACCAACAGTAACTAGACATCCAATAGACAGTAGAAACTCAGAGAAACTTTTTGATTGCACTGATAAGAAGAATTCAGGCTCAAAAATTATAGTTGCAAAGAATAAAGCAAAAACACCACAGAAAACTTGAACATTATATAGTTTGTTTGCATCTCTTTCAGTAATATGGAGTGCCTTCTCCAAACATACAGCTCTAAAAATAGCAGATGAAATAGCATAAAGAATTGAAAGTCCCAATAATGTTGGTGGTACCAAATTGGTATCAAAACATGCCACTATATATGATAAAGCAGTAATCAATACAGTTTTGAATGATAATAGATTTCTCTGATCACAGAATAAGTATCTGAATATATGATGTAATACCACGGCCAATGCTAAAATACATGGATATACTGCGATAACTGGTGTAGATTTTAATAAAATATTTGCAATAGTAAACATTAATAAATATACACCAACTGGTACAGCATATTCAGTAAATCTACTCAAAGTTTCATCCTTTACCTTTCTCAAATCACATCCTCCTAATACATATGCCAACATCATACCAACTAATAATTGTGAAAATGTAACTCCAATAGGATATGGAATTACATCCAATAATAATCTGTACATTATGAACATATTACATAGTGTAATAAATATGAATAGACTACTTAATGATAGGATTGCACTATTTTCATATTTCTCACGTAAAGTTCCCAATAAGGTTTCTGAATGTTGATTATCCATTTTGAATGAATCCAATAATTATATCTTTATCTGTTTTAAATCTGATTGATCTATTATTTCATATAGGAAGCAAATAATATTTAAGAAATATTATGTACTCTTATCCCTTTTTTTTATTTTCCTCTCAATTTCTCCTTATTTTTGCTCAGTTATAAATCCTATATTTATTTTCTATATGGACATAAACATCTTTATATTTTTCCTCAATAGACACACCCATATACTTACACCTTGTGTTCATATAGGTTTAGTCTACCCCCGAAATCTTTAACTCTTACCCCCTATTCCCATGTATTTCTCTTATATTTGTGTGGTCAAAACGTCATACTCGTATGTCTCATGTCTACTATATATTAACTTAATTTATTGTTTAATTGAAGTGGCGCCTAAGCGTGTGCATGTGTCTTTAGCAATTAAGTAATAATTAGCATGCAGATGTAGTAAATATATAATATTGGTTTAATAAGTTGTTTGGAAGCAATATTGTTAGAATAAGATAATTTAGAGGTTTATTATTATTGTTTTATATGATTCGCCTGGTGGGGCTTGAGAAAGGATGAATTTAGTTGTATGCATTATTACAAATCATAAAGCAATCTTTTTTTCTCCTCTTATAATTTCTACTTTAATAATATATATAAATTTCCCACACTTCCCTTGTTTCATTGTCAGCAATGATGGACAGATTAGCTATTGCTAATAGTTTTATTGTAGCCTAGAAACATTATTTCACGCATGATGTTATTAGTAGGTTTCCTCCAATATTGCGGCAATAATTGCTTAAACTTAAAAAAAAAAAAAAGGAAGAACTTTTCCAAAAACTCTAGAGAAATACTCTTGAGCTGTTTTCAGACATTCTAGATAAATATAACATTATATTATCAATGTGACTGCGCTTTGCCGCTGGCGGCATATGGAGCTCAAGATAAAAAAAAATGTTTTAAATAGCAGTGTAAATAAATTAGTGTATAAAGAATGAATTAATAAATCTGAAAGGTACGCTTCGTGTTATAGATAGTTTTGTGTTTATATCACTACCAGATATAACCGATCATGAGAATTGTCTAGCTTTCAGTGTATAGCAAGTTGTTAGTGTGTATATGTGACTAGAAATAATGAGTAATATCAACGTTATCACTACTTGTTTTCTATTATAGTATCAGAACCTGACTATTTCCTCTTCAGGAATCATATGACATGAGAACAGTCGGAGTGATTCTCCTCTTAGTTTTAGCAGGAGGAATTTGGGCGTCAACCTGATCTGAGGTAGATGCGTTATCAGAAATACCAGTAGTTTTCTCAGAAACTACTGAACCGTTAGTATTGCCGTCAGTTGCAATGCACTCACTATCATGATTGGTTTTTAATAAGCTTTGATGAATATTTTCATCGTTTTCACAATTTTGAAAGGTTTTCTCCTTGGATTCCATTGTGCTGTTGATACTACTACTGGTAGGTACCGATGAAGGAATAAGCACTTCCCCAAGTTCCCCATTTTCAAAAAAGATTATTGTAATATATCCATCAGATGATGCAACAGCTAAAGTGTGGCCATCACTGCTCCAGGAAGCATCATTCATACCTTGGAAATGAAGACCTCTAATACAAACAATTGGATGAAAGTGCTGAGTATCGTATATATATATAGTTCCAGCCAGAGTAATTACAGAAAATATATATCTAGGAACAACTTCTCCATGATTTCCATGATTTGAAAATACCCAGCTGTCCTCGCCTCCTTGAGGAGTTATTCTATTAAAGAAAAATGGATTCTGAGAAGTATTTGAAGATTTCAATGGGTAAAATGTGACCGGATTAAATCTTATTGAAGAGGTTGTACCGTCAGGAGACGGAAGTACTGCTACAGGATATGAATACTCATCTCTTAAAAATATGTATGAAACAGGGAAAAGTACTTGGTTGCTCTTATTATCACCACTATCATTCTCTGATTCTTGATTTAACAGGTATTGCCCTGTAGGAACTGCAAGCATTTCGCCCTTAGGAGACCAGTCCAACCTTCTAAAAAAGCTAGTAGTAGCAGATTCGGCTAAAAATAGACATCTTCTCTTTATATTGTTATTATTACTCGAAAGCTTGCTATTATTTGGAGTAGCGCAATCTCCAATAACTAAGTCTGAACTCATATCAACATCCAAGTTACTTTGCTTCTGTCTTGAGTAGTTATCCAATACCTCATATTTTATTGTATGGTACAATTTCCAAGACTTTATATCCGATTTATTTGCCTGTTGGCCTGCTGTATTTTGAACTACTCCCGAATCGTATACCGGAGTTGACGACTCAGATGGTGCCACCAATAATGTTGGAGTTTCAGATGTTATATTTTGTGACTCAATTCCCATCTCTTCCTTTGCCTGCTGTTCCCCACAATTTGCAGTGCATGCAGCAACTTCTATGCCGGTATGGGTAATAATTTCTGTGCATGTCTGTTCAGAGTTCCCGCCTATTTTATTATTAATTTCCACTTCAACATCCTCCTTTGGAGAGGCTTTTGTATCACTTATATTTGAATTAGAAGCAGTTATTGATTTGCTTTTCTTTTTTGGTTTGTTGGTCTTACTCTTCCAAATACGCACTGTTTGATCAGAACTTTGAGACGCAATGAGCTCATCTTTCGGATCCCAACATACTCCCATTACTATGTGGGTATGTGCGTCTAACTGACGCAAAAGCTTCCCATTATAAACATTCCATATTGTAACACGATCATCCTCTGTCCCTACCACAACTTTACAATCGTCTGGGGACCAGCTTAGAGAGATTACTGGAGCCATACATCTCATTACTGTTATTCTCTTCCAATATTCAGGAAATCCCAGAACATCTTCTGAATTGTGGCCAAAGGCCACCTGTTGTTTCTCTGTTGTTGGCCTCCATATACACAATGAATCATCCTGACCTCCTGAAGCAAGTAACTCTCCATTTGACGAAAATCTTATACAATTCACCTCTTTTTCGTGTCCAAGTAGTCTTGATAATATTTTTAACTTCCACTCAGTTTCCCTAGTAATCTCCCATATATGAATAAATTCATCAGCTCCTGCTGTTGCTAGTCTTGAAGTTCCTGGTTGAAAATCTAAAGAATATACCCTATCTGCAAATTTGCTATCTTTAGAATGCCAAATAATTTGAGGGGTTTCTACTTTCATTGATCTTGCCTTTCTCTATCTAATTCGATAAAAAGATTAATGAAAATTTTCACTCCGTTTCAAATTCTATTATGTGGGGTATGTTTTAGATACTATTTCTGTAATCAACTCTTATATAATTCTTACTTCCTTCTAATTTAGGTCTTATTTGTCATTTAAATTGTCTTATCTCCTCAACTAATTTCCTCCTGATTTCTCTATCACCAATCTTCCCGATGTTATTTCTATAAGCAATTTTGCCTTGACTAATTATTTTTTTTTTTCTAAACCTCATTTCGGTACCTTAAATTATATTTATTTAGGCGCCAATAGCGGTGTTTATCAATTGAAGCTTTATTACAAAATTTTCAAGTAAATGTAAAAACTCCGAATGAATCAATAAAGAAAATTAATTAATAAAATTAATGAATTATAACGATAATAATGACAGCAGCCTGATTATTCTAGTTATTAATATCCTAAATCTTCCTATCATTCATAAAATCTTACCCACCCACTATTGATACTAATTACCACACATTTAAATCAAATCAACAAAGGATCTCTAACCACATTGTAAGTTATTTTAGTAAACTCCTCAATACATGCTGAATTCTTTGCAATAATGTGAATTGTTGGAACTTTGGGAATATATCGTACCACGTCCAAAATCTCACGTATTGATTTATCAATAGAAACTTCCCAAACTGTATTGTGGTGAGGTGGGCCAGGCTCGTAAAACACTGAGATTGTCTCCCAGTTATACCTTCCATTAGTGTCCCACGGCAAAGTTCTATCTTTTGGAAACATTACCTTAAGATGGTCACACAATATTGAACTCTCTTTAGCTTCACATATGAACTCACATAACATTGGCTCATCCAATAATATTAATATTGGATATACCAATTCATTATGCGAGTACTTTATCTCATGATTATAAGTATGTATCACATCGTAAATTGCCTCTCCTAAAACATATTTCCTTTCGCAAAGTATATTATCTTTTTTTCGTTCGCTCTCACTCTTAAGACCATCTCTCTTCTCAAGCTCCTCACGCTCTTTTCTCCTCCTCTCAATCTCAGAAATTCGTCCCTCTAGCTGAGATTTAAGTTTCATTAATTCGAGATTCTCCTTCTCGTACTTTAATCCATGCAATGCAAAATTTAAGGCCTGTCTATATAATTGCATACACATAGAAGCTCTACATCCTCTATATGCTGCCTTCACATTCCTTGGATTCTCCTTCAAGGAGGCTCTACAATCATCCACGCAATCTACATACCTTTTCAATAACAAATACACATGTGCTCTATTTGAATATAACAAAGAGTTGGTTTCCTTATCCGTGCTTTTCTGCTCTATACCTTTCGTGTATGCTATAATTGCGTCTTTGTATCTCACCTTCCCATCTTGAAAGTATTCATTTCCTACTGTCCTGAACTGTCTAGCCAAACTTTCTGGAGTCTCATCATCATATACCAAAGCTTGCAGCGCTTGAATATGAGGATTATTGGGATCCAGAACATCTTCCCCCATAAACAAAGGAAATTCTTCACCCTGGTACTTCTCTACCAACTTTTTAACAGCTTCTGGATTCACTTCCCAGTCTATATCATCATCCTCTTCATACAAGCTTACTCCGCCTACACTTCCCTCATCAGTCGTAACAACCTGAGATATCTTTAAATCAGCTGAGGTATCTTCTAATATCTGCATATTTCTTCCTCCAAAACCAAAAAAGTAACCAAATAAAAAAAAGCCAAGAATTACTTGTTATTTTTCTAAATATAATTATAATCTAGTCAAATTGTGGTTTACCGCGCAAACAGAATATGCCACCAACAGATGTGGCGCCGCCACATGTTGGTTGGCCAGTCAAGGTTGACATTTAACAGAACATTGCCATTGCAATAATGAGTCATGAGAAACAACTCAAGAGAAAAAAGTTAGAATTTATCTCAATACTGTAATAATCATCAGTAAAATCACTGCTCTTACAAACCTTATAGAATTATTTTAAAAAAATGTAATTTTTTGGTTCATTTCTAACAAATCCCTTTTTTTCAAAATTTGTTAATTGCATGCATTTCCCGCAATTAATAAATCTTAGCACCCCTTTCCAGGTTCCCTCTTAATTCTACATTATCTGAAATGACAGGATCTCACAGCATTAATTAATTGGGAAACTTGTGGATTAGGAAGCAGTAATTCTCCATACGGAAGAATATGGTTTCTTACTAAAATTAAGGGAGAACTCTCTTCAAAAGTAATGTGTCTAAGACTTTGTCGAACTTCAGAATGATCTACCTCCTGTAATATTCTCCTTGCTACTCCCTCCGTATTTAATTTAGGAGAAAGCTGCATTAGAGCAGTCTCGAACTCACCACCACCTATATATTTACACCCATCAATCCATCTGAGATCTGAGTCTGTGAAGTTCCAACATCTAAGTTTAATCCAATCAAGAATGAGCTCCTCCAGTTTATCTGCCTTTCTTTGAGATACCACGTAATTCGATTTTTCTACTGGAATCTTACTATCAGTACTACTTTCTGAAATAGACCAAGTTGGAGGATCGTAAGCGCCTCCTCCCACACAATTTGAGTCAGCAAGATCCAAGAGGTTTCTGAAATCAGTTCTATCAGTATTACAGCATTGAATCCCAGTAAAGCCAATACTTTTTTTCTGAGAAATTATAGATTTTGCAGCAGAAAGTATCATTGAAGGAATTGAAATTCTTTTCAATTCTGACTTTGAGGAGTCGTCTTCGCTTTCAAAAGAAGATATCATTTGCTGTGCTTCTTGGTCCTTCCCTGAGATTCTCTTTTGATTCACATCCATCCCTGGCATAAAGGTCTCAATTTCCTGCAAATAACTGTTGTTAGAATCGGTAAAGCCTTTACTTTGGCAACAATTCTCGAATATAACTCTTCCAATGTTCTCTTTGTCATCTTGGAACCTAGAAAACGCTCCTTTTCTCAAAGAGTAGAGCTCTTCTTTAACTTCATCCACTGCTCTAGGAAGCAAGAAGTTTATGAAGGCTGGGCTTAGTCTCACTTTAAGAACATGAACCTGGATTTGAATTGACTCAAAGACCCTTCCCAATCTTTGATTTAGTAATAAGTTATTTTCTTTTACCATTCTCTCATTAAAAGTCTCAAATAGAGGAGTTGCTTCCTCCTCTATTTGGCAGCTCAAAGCTTCAGTAGGCCCAGAGATTTTATCTAAGTTAAACAGAACATCCACTCCTGAGATTTCCTTCCAAGAAATCTGCTCTAAAACTTCCCCTCCAGCTACATTCAGTCTGTCTCCAAGTAATTTCTCTCCAATCATCCTTGCAAATGTTATATTTCTGTCCACCTCCGCGAAGAAAAGCATTGATGACATTATTGTCTCCCTTATTACTAAGAATTGAGTTCTCTCTAAAACCAGATGATTAATTAAATATAGCCCAGTGATAAATGTTTGAATAGCATTTTCAAAGACTTGATCCTTCTCAAAAATACTCAAAACTTGATTAAATGATTCTTTTAAATTTACTTTTTCAGTTCCATTGATTTGTAGGGTTTGAATTTTGGTCTTAAGATGCTGAATTAAAAAGTCCCTAGTACTGTAATTAAGCAAACTCCTCAAGGATAAGCCTCTCAACAAAAGTATTTTTGATAATATTGAAACAAACCTTTCTTTTAGAACATCTTTTGGAATCTTTGATCCTATTAAAGGGAACTCCTCTTGAGAAGAAATAGCCAGCTTGATCTCGAATCCGAACTCTTTAAGGCCAAGCATGGTCTTTAATAAGCTTTCTGAAGTTAACAAGCTACCTACACAAACTAGAGACATCATTTCCATACAATAGTCGCTTGTAATGCGATGATTTACTCTCCAGCTCTCAAACTGATTAATTAATTCAGAGAAACAAACGGTGTAAATGGTGATGTGGCCCTCATTTAAGAAATTTGATAATACTGAGCTTGCACCAATCCTATAGTCCTGTTCGATCAAATTAGTTCCAGCCAGTGCAAGCAAACATGAATTGTAAGTATTCAAAGATTTGATCAGATATTGACATTTCCAAAGGATCTGAGCATTTATTAGTAACTTCTCCAATTTATGGACCCAAACTGGAGTTGAATCTCTCAACTTCTTTTGTGGAACGAAAAATGGAATCCAGCTTTCAGGATGCTGTACAGTTTCATTCAATAGCCAGCTCTCTAGCTTTGAAATTCCCACGTCAAGTGAAGCTACTAAAGGTAATTTAATTGCCTCATTTGGAAGAGAGGAAACTGAGCCTTCAAAACTCCACCAAACTTCTACTCCTTCCTTGCCTTCGACCAGACTCACTGTGCCGGATAATATTGAGCAGTAAATTATCCCCTGAGAGTAGAACCTATCTTGTTGCTCATCATGGAAATTTTTTACAGTCGAAACCAGTGTTCTTTTAGTCAGATTCTCTTCCTCCAATTGTGATAGACTCTCCTCCGTGCGCTTAAACCATATTTGAGGTTTGATTATAGTAAACTTTGCAGTCTTCTTCACGCGTAATATTAGTCTCAAATTCTCCAATAAGGAGAGACTATGTAAATTGGCCGATTTCCTAACATCTGAATCCTCGACTGAAAAGTTGTAACCCATCAATGAAATTGCCTCGACACCTTCTGGAACTTCAAATGATAACCCATTTTCCAAGAATCCAGTCAATGAATACCAAGAATTACATGTTATATTACTCGTATATAAGGAAGATGGGAATAATGGCAAACAAGTATCCTTTTCCGTATCGCAAATATATCTCATTGCCGTATCTATTAAGTCGTCCCTTCCTAATAGAACTCTATTACCGGCCACAATACTTTTCTGAAAAAGCTTCTTATGTTCTCCATCGGGTAACCGAATACAGAGCTCTGGGCTTAAAAAGTTTCTCAACTTGTGATTATAGCTTTCTGACGAAGAACTACCACATTCACACACAAAAGCCTGCGAGCCTATATTATAGGTCCCAGACCTCATTAACTCCGGCCTAATCTCTTCTCTGGCATTCTCCTTCAAAACTGAAACCAACGAAGCGTCGTGAGATTTACCTCTCTTCAAACTCTCGCCGAACTCTGAAAAAACTTCCGATTCCTCAATGTCTTCTACCAAAAACTCTAAGTCAAGGTACTTATTCAATTCCTCATAAAAACTCACAACTCTGCTTGGGCCACCATTTCCTGCTGAAGTGCTCTGCTTTCTTGCCTTCCCATCACACCTCAACTTCACTTTTCCTATCCCACAATTTTCTGCTGATGATGAACCTGATAACCCCATTATACCACACTCTTTTTTCTGCTCTTCCTTACATACGCATGTGTGAGGGCCAGATTTTCCACAACTTTCCCGCCAAAAATTCCGGTATTGTGACAACGTATCAGAATGAGGAAGCAAATGTGGGGTAAATTTTACATGTAATTGCATGCACTGTCATTAGTTTTTTTTTCCTTAAGAAAAACTCCGTCTGAAAGTTTTGAAAAATGTAGGATCTCGTCTTCCGGCTGTAAAAGCTCTTCAACAGCTTCATCGATTGATTTCATTAAGAAAAGCTCTTTAAGTTTCTCAAAGAATCCTTTTCCCAAGAGCATTTCGTAGTCTTGGGATGTTAGTAAATCTTGAAAACGCGGTCTTTTCTTGGGGTCTATTGTAAGCATTTTTCCAAGCAGTTCAATATATTCTGAAAAAAGGTTATTCATTAAATCAGCATTAGTAAGCAATGGTCAAAAGAGAATATGATGGACTAGTTTTTTTTCTTGATCGTACTTGTTTATGTAAAGCCACTGCTGACATTTTAAAAACTTACCAGCACTCCAAACAGGGTCCGCAGCCAGTTTCAACAAGCTCTCCTTGACGAAGCTTCTAATTCTCCTATAGTCTGTCTCTTTAGGTTCATAAACTAATGATAATGAGAGAAAAACCATGGCTAAACAGAAAACATCGTTCTTGTGTAAGTCTACCTCTTTTTCAAAATCCTCGTATGTTTTGTAGTTTGGCTTAGTTAAAGCATACCTCAGCTCAGGAGAAGCATTTAGAGGGACGTTTGCATTCTTTTTCATGATTTCTATGAACCAGTGCTTAAGCCTTAGTGGAAGCATAAAGTCCCCAAGGAGTAATATAAATCCTGTAGCATTTACATATATGTTAGACAACTTAATATTGCCATGGAAGATCTCGTAATTTTCTAGAAAAGATAAAGCCTTTATGATCAATAAAAGATTATAATGGAGCAAATTGCATGTATAAAAGTAAATGTGTCTTTGACCTGACAGATTTCTTATTAGAGATATTCCGTTTCCATACTCGCAATAAGGAGTTATGAGTGCTAATGCATGTCTTATTTTATACTTTGGATGCGAGTACTTTGTACCTGTGGTTGCAATCAAAGGAGCTAAGCCAGATTCTTGAAAATCCCCCCCGCAGTAAAGTAGAATATACCTCCATTGTCCCCTCATAATCTTCTCGGCTTCTGTTGCATCACCTCTAAGTACTCTTGCATTTTCTAAGGCTTTTGTAGCGTAAAACTTCCTCCCAGTTTCCGATATTCCAACTTCTCCGTAAATCTTAGATTATGGGGTAATTAGTAATAACGTTCTAATAGGCAAAGTAAGCTCAGAGCTAAACTCACCATCTTTGCTGCGAACCTCATGTCTTCATTTGCAACTTGTGGAGGCTTGTCAGAACCCTCTGTATCATTCTTTGACTTGGATCCCTTCTTTTTCTTCGATTCAGTCTTTACTTCTTCCTTCTCCTCGGGAATACCAATTGCTTGATTAATCGTTTTCTTTCTCTTTGGAGGTTTTAGACCTCTAGATTTAAAAAATCTGTCCCTAGAATCATCCCATTGCTTTTGAATCCAATTTTGGAATTCCTGATCTCGTTGAACCTGCATTTTGAGTAAATGTATCCAAGGTGCATCTAACCTGTGAAGATCAGGGGGTAAAGACTTTTTGTCCCACCTAAAAAGCAAAGTTGCTGACCTTAAATTTCTCATACTCTCTTGAATTGCCTTCTTCTTATTCTATTAGTTAGATAGAATTGAATCATAGATTATCAAGTAATGAAAAATTTAATTTTCTTTAAACGTTACCTCCAAATGAATTTTAACATTTTGAGCGTTTTCCAAAAAAACATTGGGATCTTCCAAGTTATTTGGATTCAGATCTTTTATGTCCATCTCTTTCAAGTCCTCCATCTGCTGAGACTCCATAATTTCCTGCAAACTCTCTTCTATCTGTCTATCACATATATTTATTTGAGAATCCAAATTTTCCCTATAATTAGTTAAAAAAAAAAAAAAAGTAAATAATATTACAAGAAAATCTGGTACCCCGTTAATCGCCCAGACATTTAATTTCTATATAATGTAAATAATACATGTCATTATCTCAAGCAACTACCGGAAAAAAAGGATTAAATTCGACTTACAGTTCCTCTTTCAAACTCTCCATGGAAGAATTTACGTCATTTTTCAAGAGCCAAGATTCACTATAATAAGAATTCCCCCTAAGCCTTTCGACTGGAATCCATCCTACATCCCATACAATTTTTGTGCCATAAACTCCATAATAAATAGATTCATCTATAGAACCCATTTTTCTTGCATGCAACTATCCCAGATTTTTAATTATAAAAAGCAACTAAAATCTTTCACAAATGAACAAAACTCCAAATCTTAACTCATTCAATACTCGTCCCTACTACTTATTTAATCCTCTAACTTCTTCCCTTGACAACTTTATTATCTTTAATAATATTAAGGTGGGGCCTGCTTTGGGCGGTCATATTTTTGGCGCTACTGGGATTAAATAATTTAAACGGTATATATAATGAGAATAGGAGTAAAGTTAGAAAGAAAATCAATAATTAAAATAGTAGTTTAGGCAGGAAGAAGATTGATTTTTCTTATCAAGGTCAGAATTGCTTGCGAAACTAGAATGGTGGAAGGCCTGCTAGAGTTCGATTACTTGAGATATAAGGACGGTCCAGATGTACCAGTTGTGGAAAATCCGCATTATTTTGCCTTGATTAGATTTCTAGGGTTAATTAGTAACACCAGCATGGCAATAGAGTGGACATTTGAGGATATTCAAGCCATGTTTGAAAATGAGGAGCTAACTGAATACTCAAGGAATCTTCATTTGAAACTACTAGGGCTTTTAGGAAAGAGGTTTCCTCCTCATGTTACATTGGAAAAGAATTTGACCAAGTTTTTGGATGAAAGGCCTATAGATGTTAACGTAATATTTTGGGATAAAATTGGTTTAAATGCTGATAATCCAAGTGAAGATTTGGAAAAAGATTTTAATAAACATCAAGCAGGCCAAGATTCTGAAATAGCTGGCTCAGAAGAAGTTGATGAACTAAGAAATGAAAGCTCTGACGTATATAAGGAAGAAATTGAGCTTTCAGAGGTTCAACTGTACAATCCATATAGAGACAATGAATATAAGAATGTACAGAGTTATGAAAGATTGAGAACTATTAGAATATTGCTAAACACTTGCATTCAAGAAAGTAAACAGTTGAGGAATATCTTTCAAGGAATGGAGAATTACTCTATGAAGTGCAAAACTGTGAAGCCAGGAGAATGCTTTTTTGGACTTTCCCCTCCATATATTGGTGATGATCAACTAGGGCATCATTATTGGTATATTAATCCTCCAAATGATGATGTCATTTTTAAATTATACAGGGAATCATCTTCTACCGGTGAGTTAACACTTCTTTCAGATAATTCAGATACGTTGTGTAGTACATTCAAGACTTTTCTAAATAGTGAAGGTTTGTATGAAATTGGTCAGAAACTAGAAATTAAGTACAATGCACTAATTGTTGCTGAAAAGGCTAAATTAAGGAAGATCAGACAAATGAGATCTATTCGAAACCAGCTTGAATCATCCTGGGGTAATTGTGCTCCTACTGATGAAATGCTTAGTGGAGGAAGAACAAAAAGAAAAGCTGCAATGAACATTGACTATTCCTATTCGAAGAGTGAGAATGCTACAAGAAGATCTTCTAGGATCAATAAAAACGGTTTTGATTCTGACTCATTAAATTATGAACATAGCTCCACACTTAATAATATTGTTAAAGACAGAAGTGATAGACTTGCTTTGAGAAATGCAAAGAAACAGCAAATTGAAGAATCTGAGAAAGACCAAGATGAATTCAGTGAAGAAAATTCTCAAACATATTGCTCTAAACCTGAAAACAATCAAAACCAAGGTGATGACAACTCCGTCATCTCGAGCCAAACTCCTATCTTGCCTGCTATAGTTCGTTTGGAAAATAAGAGCCATATTGCTCGGCCTTCTAGTTACACCTCTAACTCATCTAACCAAAGCAATATCAACTTAAGTACCCTAACAAATGCTGAAACTTTATTAGGCGCCCAGAACCACAATTCTGCTCATATACAATCAATGGCTCTGGCGCCAAAGCATGCAGGCATGCAATTATCTTCAGGAGTTATTCCCACAGCCTCATATTCATCACAGAACTTTTCTTCGAATCTGCCCGCATTTAATTTGACCCAGGTACACAAAATGTCACAGATTTCCCAAATTTCTCAGATTTCTCAGGTACCTCAAATGCCACAAATCTCCCAAGTCGCACAGATTCCCCAAATTTCACAATTCCCACAAGTTTCCCAGGTATCACGAATTCCGCAAATTGCTCAATTGACACAGATCACTCAAATCCCAAATCTTCAAACATATAACTCACTTCCAAATAATCCCTTAGTTACCTCGAACGGAAACATGCAGACGGTTACAAACTTTCCCAATCCAGGTACATCCAATATTCAATCTGAACGATATAACGAGAATTAACTCTTTTGTTTGATTCTTGTTCTTAATTAATTTCTTGTATATATTTTATTTCTTTCGACTAGTCTAATTAATATAAAAATAATTATGATTTTTTATTTGTTTTGGCGCGTACTTTCCTTTCAATTTATTTAATAGAAAAATTCATAATGTAGAATTTAAATAGACTCCTCAAGTATGGGTATTTCGGACATTATTACAAGTAGTGAGGACTCTTATGAAGACTTCAGCTTTAATTTTGAGCAGCTAATTTCTCTGCTAAACTCCATAATTGAGAGGTAAGTTCAATTAATAATGTATTGGAAAGGTCCAATAAAGGAAGGGGGGTTGGAAGAGGGAGGAAGGAAGAGAAAATATAAGAGATAGAGGTGGATGAAACCGAAAATGTGAAGAATTTGTATGAGCAAAAATAACTCATGTCTTTTCTTTTGTTATTTAGAAAAAAAGGTCTTGAATCAATTTGTGTGACAGACCACGATGGCGTTGTAGTGCTTAAAGGTAAGTAATTGTTTAAAATAATGAAAAGATTTTTATATGCTGGTCACTTTCCACGTGTTTTTTTAGCCTCAAACTCTTCATCTGGCTCTAAATCTGTTTTTATAAATCCATTTATTCCAGTTGTTTTTGCTAGCTTAATTTCCTCTTGTGAAAAACTGGAAGAATTTGGTAGAGCTTCATTTGTTATTGTAAGTTACCTTAAGCATATTTAAAAGCATAACTCAACAGCAATTAATTTGTTAATGCCGTACTGACTTTTTTTTTTGTTCTTCTAGATTCGAACCAATAAAGACTCAACCTTCCAAATCAACTTTCATCCCTTAATTATACATATTGTTACAAACTCTCAGTATGAAGGTAAGATATTTTTGTACTACTATTATGGAGCTCTTAATTATATAATTTTGTAATATTTATTAAATGTCTAGCCATTATATAAAAAAGACCTCCAAACTTTTGTAGTAGACTTTAAATTCAATATTAATTAAAACCTGCATTAACCTTTAAATTTGCAAATGTATTTATAGGAGAAGTTTTGGAATTAATTCCTCATTTGGAGAAACTTCTATTTGGTGTAAGAAGAATTGCAACCTCAATAATTAACCCTTAAAAGGAAATTATATAGCTTCCATTATCAATATTAATATTAATATTAAAGAAACACATTCATCTCCTCCTAAAATGGGAAAATCCAACTATATAACAGTGAATATGAAATAACTATCATAAAATACATGCATTTTCTACTCTAAATTCCCAAATAGCTTTACAATTTACTAATTCTCTCTTGAAAAACTTGTTAATTATTCAAAATTGCCAAACGCGTGTGTGTGTAGGCGTGCATATAAATTTGCCATTAATTTCTGCCTTAAATTTAATATATTTTATAATTAATAAAAATTCACTAATTACCCGCCTTTACGTTGCCAGAATTTGGCAACAGATATCCCAGAGATCCTTGCATAATTTTAAAAATAAAATTAATGAAACCAGATAAACAATAATAGGATGGTAACATTTTCACAATGAAAATAATAAGCTGAGCAATTGGTGGATTTATTTCTTTGTTGACACTAATTTTAAACCTAAAAGGTTATGTCTTGGCAAATGGAATATTTAGGCAATTCAAGTTTAAAATCTGCAAAAAGCAAGAAAAAAAAGATGTCTAACAAGAGTATGATTGATGAATATGAACTTACTTTATCGCCACCATATAATGAGAGCTCTTCCAATAAAATTTACACTTACGGGTACGAGGCGGAAACAAGCGTTTATTTAAATAACATTACATCTATGAAGAAAAAGGATGAGCATGCTAATTCACATATACAAAAGGTTAAAGCAAGGGCTAAAACAGTGAAAGAGATCAAACAACTAAAAAATATGAGTGAAAAGTTGCAAAGATCTTCATACAAATTCAGTCCAATAGATAATACAATAGATAAAGAATTGACTAGATCCTGCTGGACAAGAGAAGAAATTGCATTATTTTGCCTGAGAAGTATGAATAATAATGTAAAGAAAGCGGTAAAGTCATATAAATGCTTCACAACAATGATGTGTAAATTTAATTCCAAGAATGGAAATGAAATTGATATTTATAATCCTACAATATTATCACAGCTACGTACTGGAAAGGTGGTAATATTTGATAAATTAGATCTCCATGGTAGAATTCTGGTAATAGTGAACCTCCACCATCATGATCCTAGACTACAAACAGTTGATGATTTAATACTTTTATTTGTTTTTGTTTTAGAGCTAATAATGATAGAGAATCCACATGAATATGCAGCGGAAAGAAATGGACTAAGTGTTCTGATTAATGCCTCAAAAATTGGATTTAGTGATTTTAGAATAGAATATTGTATTAAAATTATTCAATTACTCAAGAAGAATTTTCCAATTAAAATGGGTCAAATTTTAATTTTCAAACCAAATAGATTAATTAAGCTTTCAATAAAGTTAGTATTACTTACAAAAAAGAGTGTAAAAAGAAGAATTCAAATAATTAACAAAGTATTTGAGCCACTTGATTCAATTACAGACTTTGACGCTCTTTCTCATTTCATTGATAGAAATTATATTCCAAAAGAACTTGGTGGAAAGCATGACTTTGATTCTGACAATTTTTGGGAACTCAGGTATCAAGGCCATATGCTTGCTGAGTTATTTCAAAAGCGCAGAGCTTCGACTAAAATTCAAGAGCCGACAAAAATGCTCACAAATAAGAAGATACAAAATGACAGAAAAGATAAAGGTAAAAAAAAAACAGAAAAGATGAAAAAACGTCCATCAATGAAAAGGACAGACTAATACTATCAAACTTTTACTATACTCGAACAAGCTTTGATATAAATTAACTTGATAAATGAATGCTTTGTTTTAATCATACCAAAGTGCAAATATTTAAATTTTATTTTTTTTTCAGTTTTAATGTAACTCAGCTAATGTTTTTTTTTTGGCGGGCACAAGTCAGTTTAGTTACATGCAATTGGTAAATAGTAATGCATGCACCGTCAATTTTTTTTAATTTTTATTGCCCAATTATTACAGTCAAAGTATGTTTCTATTATGGCCACATCATCACCAAACTTACAATCTCTTTCACCTCTTGTGTTTTCTTTATATCTTTCAATGCCTTGGTTACAAATTTCCACAATCTCTTGTTCCTCAAATAAGTGGTAGTACCTCTGCAATGCAATTAAGTATTTTTCTGGAGAAACTCTGACTATATTTCCGGGGCTTCCCGCCCCTTTTGGGTGATTATTTTCTTCTTTGACTTGATCAATTGTGCACTCTTGTATGTTTTCTGCAACGTCACCTTTTGCATACTTTTTTTGAAAATGCCAAGGCACCATAGTGTCTTTGCTAGAAAAATTGCGTGATCCAACTGTTCCTTTCTTTTGTTCAAAAGCCCATACGTAAATTAAGAGAGTTCCGTTTCTTCTGAGACACCTAATTAGCTCACTGACTGCTTGAATTCTACGCTCGGGAGTGGAAAGATGATGCAAAACTGCAATGCAGATAATCCCATCAAAAGTCGCAGACCTTACATTAAGTCTCATACAATCATCAACAAATACCTGTAAGTCAGGATTCCTTGCTATAGCTGATCCTAAAAGTGACTTACACCGATCCGTACCCATAAAAAAAACCTTTGAATCTTTAATACAGTCCATAAACCTCCCATTTCCACATCCAACATCCAATAATAGCGAACCTGGCTCAAAAGATGAAACAAAATCTTTCACTTTTGGCCAGGGAATGCCTCTTGTATGAGAAAAATGCTCCGCCATTGTCTCGTAAATCTCATGTACATATTTACTTTCCAATTCATCGCACTTCTCCTTCAAGATGTTTCCTTTCTCGTCCAGCATCTCTGGTATTGAAGAAGTTAGTGGCTTGCACTCTTTGTCTGAAGGCTTAATGTTGTAAATAACCTTATTATTACTTCTCCCCATTTAAACTCAATCCTCTATTCTATTTCAAGACCTGTATGCAAAGGAAAAAGTTTTTTTACTCCAACCTACGCTTAAATGATGCTAGCAATAATTTATTTCCACGTAACCTTTCTATTTCATGCGACTTATATTGCAACCATAATACCTACCAAGACTAATATTTTTCTATTATTTTTTCCTCAAACTTCCCGCCCAATTTATGTTTGACCTTTACTAGCATATTTTATCGCCTTAAATTTCTACCTTTTAAAATAATTTTGATTTAGAAAAACCCGCCTGAACTACTAATACAAAAACTGTCAACGTATATAAATTGCATGTATGCATGTAATGTGGAAAATTAATGAAGGTAGAATGGGAAATTGGGATAGAGGAAAGTAATTCAAATAAGTTATAATAGACATCAATTTTATAATTTTTTATATAGTAAAAAAAGTATAATCTCTAATTATGGCCCTTGAACTAATTTTTTTAGTCACCAAAACTAAATGAAAGTGCATGCTTGTTGTTTCTGTTTTTGATCTTTCTTGAAACCCTGTCGAAAACCTCTTGCTGTGAGCTATCAAAAATTGAAAAGCTTTGTGCGCCTTCCCTAGACTCATTTTCAACGGAAGCATTCTTAAGATCCTCTGGCTCTTCTAATTCAGGTTTTTGAAAATTAATTTGCGAGGAATTGTTCAAAGAAGACAAGCCCTCCTTATTCGAGTCGTAAACATTTAACTTAAAAATATGAGGTGCATAGAAATTGAGCCACTCAGGTTCTATAGCAGAGACTGTATTCATATACTCCTTAGAAGTGATAATTACTTCATGGTAAACTAAATAGTCTGGATTTACTCCAGAAAGGAAGAGCGAGCTAGATGGGTGAATATAAGCTGGAACAGAAGTTGAAAGATTCACATACTGTCCAATTGCTCGTATTTTCGCGGAATTATGAAAATACCCACTGCAAAATGCTTTTCTAAGGTTGTCCCAACACAAGGGATTTGGTTTCCAGTCAATCCTCGGAATAGTCTCCATGCTCATTGTGTTTGAGTAAATCTCAACAATCTGTTTAAATACCTCCTCAACACGTAATAATGCTTTCTGATGTAAAAAATGTCTTTCTGACCACCTTACATGTGACCCATGTCTTTTCCATTGGATGAAAATGTTCAAAAGAGTTAAATGATCGCTTTCTGGGATTGAAAACTTCTCCCTAGAAGTGTCAGCCTCCTCAAGTCTGTCTTTAGGCCTATAGAAAATACTAGGAACTGTGAGCATTGCAACAACTACAATAACTTCCATCAAACAGTCCAATTTATTAGCTGTTAGCAAGACTTTTGATAATGGAGGATCTAAGGGGAATCTGGCCATTTGTCTCCCAAGATCAGTTAAAGATCCATTATCATCTAAAGCTCCCAAAGACCAGAGTTGATATAAAGATGTTGAAATAGAAGAGGACGAGGGGGGATCTATAAATGGAAAAGAGAAAACATCTTCAGACCCCAGTGATTTTAATAATAACACGACATTAGACAAATTCGTCCTTTGGATCTCTGGAACACTATTTGGAAGCATATCTGCTAAGAATGTCTGTTCTGTATACATTCTGTAGCATATTCCAGAGGATACTCTTCCAGCTCTACCGCTTCTTTGAGATGCGTTAGCCTGACTAATTGGAGTAATTTGAAGAGAATCCATACCTATTTTTGGATTGTAGACTTTGACTTTGCATAGCCCACAATCTATAACATATCTAATGCCATCCAAAGTAAGGGAAGTCTCTGCTATATTAGTTGCTACAATTACTTTTCTATAAGGACTCGGCTTAAATATCTTTGCCTGCAAGTCTGAAGGTAACTGTGAATATATAGGTAAAATCAAAAGTGGATCGGCTCCATCAATCATTAGACTTTCCAATTTCTCTGATATAAGAATACATGTAGCTTCAATGTCTTCTTGGCCTGTCATAAATATCAAAATATCTCCATCTTTCTTTTGTTTATCTGGACTATCCTTGTTTTCTAAAAGATCTAATGGATTGGTACAGTGAATCTTCAAACACTGTCTCACTGCAGCATCAATGTAGTCATCCGGAAAATATCTCAAGTATTCAATTTCTACTGGGAAAGTTCGTCCAGGGATGTTAAATATTGGAGCATTACCGAAAAATGAAGAAAGTTTTTCAGAATCCATAGTAGCTGAGGTTACTATTAACCTGAAATCCCTTCTATTCGACAAAACACTTCTGAATATACCAAAAAGTACATCCGTATTTAGACTTCGTTCATGAGCTTCATCCATTATAACGGCACTATATCGCTCAAGTTCTGGATCATTCAGACTTTCCCTCATTAAAACGCCATCTGTCATATATTTAATAACAGTGGATTTGCTTGTAAAGTCTTCAAATCTAATGGTATATCCAACTTCTTCTCCCAAGTCCACGTCCATCTCGTCTGCAACTCTTTGTGCCACACTGACAGCAGCTACCCTTCTTGGCTGAGTACATCCAATAATCCCACGCTTACTGTAACCATATTCATGAAGGTATTGTGTTAATTGAGTAGTTTTTCCACTACCAGTTTCCCCAACAACTACAACTACCATGTGTTCTCCGATAAGCTTTAGAAGCGAATCTCTGACTTTATACACTGGAAGAGTTCGTCTCATTATTAGCATTTTTTGTCTAGAATCGTCTTCAGGGTTTAATAATAAATTTGAATCGGTACAGACCTTTTGACTATTTGCAGAAATATCTCTGTTTCTTCTAAATAAGTCACCAAAACTATGTTTGGAATTCTCGTTCTCACCTTCTCCAATTTCCTCTTGGAGACAAATAGAGCTATCCTCCAAAGAATGGGACTTATCTGAGGAAATGAGTGCTCCGATTTTAGAATTCTGCAATTCCCAAAATCTCTGTCTCATTTTAATTTTGTTTTCTTTCAGTCTTAAAGTTTTTAAAATAGAACTTCCAGTTCTGGCCAACTTCGCAATATCACTGGTTTTATCCTTGACAATACTGACTTCATCGTTTTCAGTCTCTTGATTTCCTCTAAAAGATTCCAACTGAGATCTGATAGTGCTCAACTCCCAAGATTTAAGAAACTTAGGGTAAGTTCTGTCTAGAATAATGTGAATCTTTTTGTTATTCTTTTCATCAAACTCCAAATCACTTAAAAATAGGGTATCCTTTCTTTCTATAATATCAGAATTTAGGCCAATCCCTGATCCTCCAAGCCTACTCAGCTCCCATCTTTCATTGTCTATATTACCTTGAATCCTTTTCTGGCTGATCCTTCTTCGTTTTGAAAGCTTTCCCTGTCCTTGCAGGCTTTCTGTTGGGTGTTTATAAACCTCAGAAACTCCCTTTCCATATAACAACAGCCCAGAATCAAAGCCAAGATGGTCATTCAGAGAGGTAGAACTACCATCCTCGTATGAGTCGTACCAAATTCTATCTTGTTGAGAGGATTCTTGAAGTTGTTGACTCCGCTCCCCCTTCCTATAAATTGTTTGCATAGATCCTTCAGGATTCCAGGGCTTTTCATGCACAGCATACCTACTTCTACCTCTCCGTGCTCTTCCTTGACCTCCACTACCTCCATCTCTACCTCCACATTCTCTATGTCCTCTCCCATCAGAAAACATCCAGCAGGATAAAGTGGAACTAATTTTCCGAAGAAAAAGATTCCACTTGGCTCTTTTTTGACAAAATTAAAATTTTTCAATTTTCAAATTCAATCACCTAATTAGCCATACATGATTTGTACTCCATAAGTTTAGGCGGGAAACTGATCAGGTTGCATGTATGACGGTGGCCTCGGAAAAAGCCAGTTGGCAAGAAAGGAGATAAAAAGAACTCAGTAAAAAGATTAAGGTTAAAAAAAGCTGGGGAAGGTCACAGAAAGAAAAAGGAGGAAATGCGAAAATAGATCATTATAAAACCTACTATTAAATAGGCCCTCCAAAAAGAGGAGAATTAGTTGCCGTGGAACAGGTCGTATATAGGTGTTGGTCATCACTAACTCTATTACTGACAAGATGCAAGTGATTACCAACAAAATGTCCATGGTTTTGTTGTTTCTGGAAGAGCTTCAAGGATACGGAATCCCTATTATAATCACCCGAACCATACTGAATCTCATTCTGCTCGCCTTCCGCGAGGACTCTCTTGCCTGAAAACCCACCAGAATTCTCCAAAAGTTGCATTCTAGCACCACTCCTACAGCCACTATTATTACTCACGTTAGTTCCATAAGCTGTAAAACCAGCCCCACCTCCCCCTCCACCTATAAACCTGCCCTTTCCTATACCCTGAACAAGCGCCTTATCATCCAGGTAACACCTGGACCCACCTAGAGAATAAAACAATTGAGAACATTGAAAGGTACCGGGTGACCCACTTACTGAACCCAGACTCGAATGTGGGGAAACCGGGATCGAACTGGGCGATGATAACGAAAATTGCGTCATTATATTTGACTGACTCATCCTTGAGTGCATAGCAATCAAGTTAGAAACCCACAATCCACTCAGCAACTTATCCGGAATTACGTGATGCTTATGAATCAGAATAACTCCTGAACATGTATCGTCCAGTGGCATCCCCGCAGTAATGCCCGCCTTCGCTCCGACATACTTGGCGCCGGTGCCGCTGTTCTCCAATGCCTGGATGCTTTCCATTGACATGGAGATCACTCTTCGAACTAGAGGATCGAGGTACGGCATGAAGGGCCTAATCCCAGTATCGTAATCAAGTAGACACAAACTGTTATAGAGGATGTTTTGATGAGATGGGAACTGGAGGATCGGATCGTAACTTATGAGAATGTTTATAAGAACACAGGCCGCGATCCTGCTGCCTGGGACTAATAAGTTAAGTCCCGAGTACAAAGCAAGTTCGTGGGCAAACATAATCTTTTCAAATAAATAGGCGTAGTTGATCTTCTCACGGATTCCAAGGACTGCCTGTCCTACTGTTGTGCTGAGTCCAATTTTATTGGCCCAACAGGCTCCCTTCTTACAACAGAGAATTTCGTCAGGATGGTCGGATTCTATGTTCATATTAGTAGAACCTCCATCCGCCGCTTCACCACCACCAGTGTTAACTATATTCTGGGGAAAATTCTCTTTGTTCTGGGATCCAAAAGGCCAAGAAGAGCTAGGAAGAACTTCTGATAAGGAGCTATGGAGGGAGTCCACCAAGTGTTTAAGTCTTGAGAGGTAATGTAAGGTCATGTGAGCTGGAGTCTTATTTAATAAAGAAGGACCTCCGTATCTGGATGTCTGAACCAGTAGTTGAATCTGCATCTCAACAATATCCCTGCTTGAACGAATTATTCCGCTACTCTGAACAAATCTATGTAGAGGAGGCAATCCAGGACAGTGTTTGCGATCGTGACACTCTCCTAAGCACTCTCCCAAGGATGCTGCTGTAACTACTGCTGCTGCAAAAGTTGCTGCGAGAGAGCTTCTATCAAGCTTTCTTCTGGAAACTGGGTCTCTCTCTAGGCAAAACATGTATTGATCTATTAGGCTCGTAGCGATATGGAACGTACTCTTTTCCCAGGCAAGTCTATGAGCTACATCACTAATCCAGCTCATAACGAGCTGTCTCTGATCAAGCTGTAGAAAGCATCCTGAAGTTGTATAGACGCTGTGGTGTACTTGAGCAAGTCTTTCCCTTCTATATAAGTCTTCCCAATCCATGAGGCTCATTGTTAGTGACTCTTTTGGAAGTATATCTTGAAATCTCCCAGAAATCATCCATCTTCTACACGTTGAAAATGACTTTGAGCCTCCCACATTGTTGCTACTACTCATAGAGCTAGAACTAGAATTCTGAACATTCATCTGAGCCTTTTCTGTTGTTACACCAATATTCTGGTTCACACCTCCAATACATTCATTCTGACCAAACGTACTTTTATCCTCTATCATCTTTAAACTATTTGAAATCCAGCTCTAGAGGTACCAGCTCTCTAGTGGTAATTCAAATATCGACCAAGGCACTCTTCAATTTCATAAAAAATCTAACTCTTATATAACACCCCCTAGTTCCAAATCCCTACCTCTTCCTTTTATTTTCTTCTTCTAATAGATACTATAGTCGAGGAAAAGCTTTATTTTTATTCATTGGTTTTCTTGTCTTCCAAAATTTTACTGGGCCGATTTTATATCTTTTATATCTTCCCTGGAGGGGCCCATTATTTTACTTTTACTCATTTCTCCCAGCTTAATTAATTTTTTTTTGGCGTCACATTGAAACACGTACGGATATACATGATATTTCCAACTCTTTTTTTCCTGATTTACCTCACTCCAATTTTATTTCAATTTACTTTCTGTGTCTCCTAGACACTAGTTTATTTCTTATGTCTTCTGCTATATATCCCAATTGATCCGCTCATCTCTCCCCTATTCTCCACACACTGTGCAGCTTTGAGACGGCACTTTTGGCGCCAAATTCTGAAATAGATACTGGCTATATAAAAAATTTAGTATTTGGAGAATATATATTTCTTGGTTAAAATTTAGTAATCTACAGATTTTCCTAGCAGTATAATCTAGTCGTGACGATAATAGTTTTGTATTTTGGGGGATTTTTCTGTGTTTTACTATAAATATAGTTGGTAATATTTCTTTGCTATGCAATTATATATATATA